>NC_053494.1:134767591-135067591 GCF_905171775.1 Rana temporaria
GCAGAGTCATTGTGCCCCCCCCCAGATTGCAGAGTCATTGTGCCCCCCCCCCCAGATTGCAGAGTCATTGTGCCCCCCCCCCCCAGATTTCAGAGTCATTGTGCCCCCCCCCAGATTGCAGAGTCATTGTGCCCCCCCCGATTGCAGAGTCAGCTCCTGACCCCACCCGTCGCAGTGCTCACCCCCCCCCCACTCCCAGGAAGCCCAGCTCCTCGCCAGACCTCGTTTTTCACTAGCAAAATGCGTGTGCAAAATTTGAGGTCTGTGTTATTTGATTAATTTTTAATATTTGAAATCAAATGCACCAATCTATCCATGCTTTATATTGCTGAGAAATCACTTTGAAAAACACCTAACAGCATCTTAAAGCGGAGTTCCACCCTAAAATGGAACTATTAACAGCTTGCCTTTAATGTAAAAAAATATATATATATATATATATATATATATATATATATATATATATATATATATATATATATATATATATATATATTTGTTTTACTTCTATCTGGCTGTTCCTAGGCAGATTTCGTAATCTGCCTAGTTCCTGGTCCTAGGTTGTTCAACTTCCTGTCCCAAGACCCCCATTGCCTCCTGGGAAATTATGGCACTCATTTCCCAATAGTCTCTGGGCATTACTGTGCCTAAAAATCGGCAAGCATGCTCCTCTCCGTGAAAACCAGGAAGAAAAAGGAACTGGGCTTCACATGCCCACACATATGATGGATACGGCCACAACATGAGCTGAAGGATATACGGAAAGTGTTTGAAACGATTTCTGGAATGTGAATGTGAATAATTTTAGATGGAAAAAAATTATGCCTGGAACCCCGCTTTAAGTAAGGGCAGATGATGCATGTAGCATTTACTTCAGGGTGGATAAAAAGCAATGATATATTAAAAAATTATCAAATTTATTTTAATAAAATGCTTTTGGACTAAAAATCTATCTAAAAGACAGTGTTCTATTCAAGATGCCTTAATAATTTAGTTTATTCAGCATGAAATGAAGCTTCGTTATGTAGCATGAGACTGTATATTCTGAAATATTTAAATTTTTTGGTAAACTCAGCCAATGAATCCAAGCTCTGCAAGCTGAGATAACATGCATTGATGCATTCAGACAATTTCACACTAACTGCCAACAAGAATGAGTCCTTAGCACCTCTCATTTCAGATCCATCATGGTAGCGCCTGTTAGCAGGCATCCAGTCCCCTGCTGCCGCCACGTCCCTCACCTTGTTGTGTCACTGCCGCATCACCAGCCATCCCATTACAGCGAATGGGCCTGTCGGTGAGTCAACAGCGGGTCAGAGGAGGAGCTGCTGCGGGACAGAGATGATAGTTACTCTTTAAAAATTATGATTTAAAATTGAGTTGATTTAAATCAAGCCATTTTACTAGTAATTTAAATCAAATCCAACCTGATTTACTTCCTGGAATCTATATGCCCTTAAAGCGGTAGTTCACCCTCACTGACTTGATTTTACCATCGAGACAGGCATTGTAGCGCGAGCTACAGTATGCCTGTCCCGATTTTTTTAACCCCGGACTCACCTTGTAATCGGACATCGTAGATTTCGACTCCCGCGGGGAATGGGCGTGCCTATGGAGAGGGAGGATGATTGACGGCCGGCCCTGGCACGTCACTCTCCCCGAAGACAGCCGGAGTAGGTTTCGGCTCTTCACGGCGCCTGCGCACAGGCTATGCGCAGGCGCCGTGAAGAGCCAAGCCTATTTCGGCTATTTCCGGAGAAGCGTGACGCGCCAGAGCCGGCCGTCAATCATCCTCCGTCTCCATAGGCACGCCCATTCCCCGGTATCTTCGATCTACGAGTACAAGGTGAGTACGGGGGTAAAAAAATCGGGACAGGCATACTGTAGCTCGCGCTACAATGCCTGATTTTATGGTAAAAGAAAAAAAAAAATTTTTTTTTGCGTTGATAGGGTGAACCCCCGCTTTAACCACTTGCCCACCAGGTGAATTCTGGCACTTCTCTCCTTCATGTGAAAATCACAATTTTTTTGCTAGAAAATTAATCAGAACCCCCAAACATTATATATTTTTTTTAGCAGACATCCTAGGGAATAAAATGGCAGTCATTGCAATACTTTTTGTCACACCGTATTTGCGCAGCGGTCTTACAAGCGCACTTTTTTTTGGATAAAAATCACTTTTTTGAATTAAAAAATAAGACAACAATACATTTTGCCCAATTTTTTTATATATTGTGAAAGATAATGTTACGCCGAGTAAAATGATACCCAACATGTCACGCTTAAAAATTGCGCCCGCTCGTGGCATGGCGTCAAACTTTTACCCTTAAAAATCTCGATAGGCGACGTTTAAAAAATTCTACAGGTTGCATTTTTTGAGTTGCAGAGTAGGTCTAGGGCTAGAATTATTGCTCTCACTCTAACGATCGCGGCGATACCTCACTTGTGTGGTTTGAATACCGTTTTCATATGCGGGCGCTACTCGCGTATGCGTTTGCTTCTGCGCGCGAGCTCGTCGGGACGGGGCGCTTTAAAAAAATTTTTTTTGGTTTTCTTATTTATTTTTATTTATTTTTATAATTTTTTACACTGAAAAAAAAAAAAATTGATCACTTTTATTCCTATTACAAGGAATGTAAACATCCCTTGTAATAGAAAAAAGCATGACAGGTCCTCTTAAATATGAGATCTGGGGTCAAAAAGACCTCAGATCTCATAATTAGACTTAAATGCAAAAAAATAAATAAAAAAAAAAAAAAGTCATTTTTTTAAATGACAAAAAAAAAAATGTTTCTTTAAGAGGCTGGGCGGGACTGACGTTTTGACGTCTCCTTCAGTCCCGTCCCCGCTCAGCTGCCGGACACATCCGATCCCCTCCGCCGCTACCGACGGCTCCGGTAAGCGGCGGAGGGCGCGGGAGAGCGGCGGGAGGGGGGGGGCCCCTCTCCCGCCACCGATAACGGCGATCTCGCGGCGAATCCGCCGCGGAGACCGCCGTTATCGTGTACACCACCGCCCCCTGAAAAGATGAATATCTCGGTTGTGGCAGCAGCTGCTGCCGTTATCGAGATATTCAACTTTAAAAAGAGGACGTCTTTTTGACATGGGGCGGTGGTCAAGAGGTTAAGCAAAGGATGCAGACCCTGCCACTTTCCTCTTTAGAACCCACAAGTGCAGCAGCTGACTGCCAATTATAAAATCACTCCCATTCACATTCAATGTGTGCATGTACACACACACACACACACACACACACACAAACAGCCATATCCTCAGAATAACAAAATATAGGAATCTGCAACAAAGTGTTAAAATGCTTGCAATGTACTTAGATCACCCAGAGGGGGAGGTTTCTTTTTTCAACAAAAGTGGAGTCAGGCCTCGTACACACGACCGTTTTCCTCGACAGAATCCATCAAGAAACTTGGTGGCAGAGCTTTTTTGCCGAGGAAAAACGTGTGTATGTTTTTTCGTCGAGAAAACGGACGTGGAACTTGACTCCGTGTCGGGAGTCTCAATTTCCTCGTCGTGTTTCTAGTCAGGCTGGTTTACAACAAGAAACACGTTTGTGTGTATGCTTAGAAACCCGCGCATGCTCAGAATAAAGTATGAGACGGGAGCGCACCTTCGGTAAAAGTAGAGTTCGTAATGGAGATGGCACATTTGTCACGCTGTAACAGACTGAAAGTGTGAATCGTCTCTCACCAAACTTTTACTTTTACAGTAACATGAGATTAGCAAAAGCAGCCCCAAGGGTGGCGCCAGTGGAATCGAACTTCCCCTTTATAGTGCTGTTGTATGTGTTGTACGTCACCGCGTTTGAGAACGACAAGATTTTGTCTTGACAGTGTGTACGCAAAGAAAGCTTGTCAAGATTCTCGACAAGCCTGACAAGGAACTCGTCGAGGAAAACGATGCGTCTTTTACGACGAGTTCCTCGGTCGTGTGTACGAGGCCTCACACTTTAAACCAGGGATCTTCAAACTACGGCCCTCCAGCTGTTGCAGAACTACACCTCCCATGAGGCATTGTGAAACTCTGACATTCACAGACATGACTAGGCATGATGGGAATTGTAGTTCCTGAACAACTGGAGGGCCATAGTTTGAGGACCTCTGCTTTAAACCCTGCATAACTGTTGTGGAAGCGCAGCACTTTTATGTTTTGGCTGCTCTTCACCTGCACCATTTCCCCCTGCAGAATATCAGGCTCACATGGTGCCAAACATTCACAGGTATGATTATGCCTTATACACACAACCGGTTTTCCTGGCAGGAAAACTGCCATGAGAACTTTTGGCCGGAAATCCATCGCAGTTTTTCCGAGCAGACTTTTTCCCACCGCGAAAACCAGTCCCGTGTATGCTTTACCAAGGGGAAAAAAACATGCATGCTCAGAATCAAGTACGAGATGGGAGCGCTCGGTCTGGTAAAACTAGCGTTTGTAATGGAGATAGCACATTCATCACGCTGTAACGGACTGAAAAGCACGAAGACTGAAAAGCGCAAATCGTCTCTCACCAAACTTCTACTAACATGAGGATCAGCAAAAGCAGCCCCAAGGGTGGCACTGTTTGAATGGAACTTCCCCTTTATAGTCCCGTCGTACGTGGTGTACGTCACCGTGCTTTGGACGGGCGGTATTTGGCCTGAACGTGTGTATGCAAGGCAGGCTTGAGAGGAATCCCGTCGGGAAAAAGTTTTTTTAGCTGCCGAGAAACAGGGCATTAGAGAGCGGAAGATACAAACAGCAATAAAAAAAAAAAAAACTAAAACTAACAGAGGTTCAAAACGGCAATAACAAAAAAAACTGAGGTTCAAAACTTTTCACGCTCTACAAAAAAAAAGTTTTGTTGCTGGTTGTCCTCATTGGATAGATTTCACATCACTTTCTGTCACTATGACACCCCATCATTAGGACAGAAAATTACGAGAAATTCCATCAATGGAGATAGAGACAGTAATACAACCCCAAGAGAGGATCTTTAGGCAGTTTGCTTTAACTCACTCCATCAGGCTATAAAACCACAAATAAAATGTACAGTAGTTGCATGTAGAAGATATGGCAGTTCATATATAAAGCAATACGCAGAGTGTTTGGGAAGTGAGACACCTTTAAGTAACCACACTTACACTACAATAGTATATTCTGTTGCTGTGGGTTAGTGCCCATTGCACTGCCTTACTAAATAGGTCTGATAAAGTTGGCATGCCTTTCCATCACATCTATAATCCTTAGCTTCTGATAATAACAATGATGTTTATGTAGCAATTGATGCACTTCGTTGCCATAAACTCCCTGAAAACGTAGTGGCGTGCAGCCGTAATCCCGTTCTGTGACTTCTCACCAGGGTTACAATGTGTTGCTGCAATAAACAGTGGTGATTAACCTTTAACAGTTCCGTTTTACACTATTGTACTCGGCACTGCCTGACAGGGTGGGCCAATTTTCAGTATCAAAACATCTTCATCTTCTATTTCTCAGGTTAAGCATTAACATGACATATGATTTTCTATGTATCTTCCCCCTTACATTTTCCAAATACCGGGGTTGTAACTATACACAAGGCTCATGGTAAAGTCCTTGAACCCCCTGGCTTTCCAGGTGCTCTTTTTCAGTTCAATTCTACCCTTAAAGCAGTATTGAACCCAAAAGCAAACATTTAATATATTGCAGTTAGGAATCCGATGTTTGCTAGTAGGTGTCCCTCATTCCCATCTCAAAATGTTGGGAGGTATGCTCATATTACAGATCACTTCCTTGGACCTTCTGGGAATTACCCTTTTATTATTGGTCATCTTTTTCTTTCAATTTGTCTAGGGGTGTACTAGTCACAGGTGTTAACTTTGTTTAATGTTATACCGTATTTTTTGCTCCATAAGATGCACCTGACCTTAAGTTGCATGTAGGTTTTAGAGGAGGAAAACAAGAAAAAAAAATCTGAACCAAATGGTGTACTAAAATATCTAATAAAATATAACAGAATATTATACTAATACAAATAGGTGAATGGTGGACACACAACAATACCACCCCCCATCAAATCAGCTCAGCTACACTAAACCTGGGTGGTAGTGGTGGACACAGCAACCTCCCACCTTCCTAGATCAGCTCAGGGTGGCAGGGCAGACACAAACACCCCTTTAGCCTCTTCTCACACCAGTTCAGGTGACTGGATGGTGGATACCATGCCAACCCACACCTCCCACCCCCTTATCTCTAGTTCACCTCAGACAGCGGAGGACACTGCCAATCAGAACCCCATCCACCGGCAGGCAGCGGGCTCTCAACCTCAGATACACCCAGGCGGTAGCTAGGATGGTCAGGCAGACTGTGGACAGCAGATGTGGTGGGAGGAGCAGGAAGTGACAGATTGGACCAGGGTAGTGCGGCCACGGAACTGGGGGTGTTTCGGCTATAAAAATGGGGAGCATCCAGGGCTCTCACCACTCTTGGGATGGTGTCACCTCTAGTGGGTGTCACAGCGATGCCACGACACCTCTCATGTGCGGCAGCCGGGGCGGACAGCCCCCCTTGGTACACCCCTGCCAGGATGCGCCTCACATCCTGTCCTCTCATTTGCCACAGAGAAACGGAGCTTCTGTATTGTAATACAACGATGGGGAGGACGGGGGTCAAGGGTAGGCTGGTCAATATTCGCTTTATAAGATGCACAGACATTCCCCCCGGGGGGAAGTGTGTCTTATGGAGGGAAAAATACGGTAGTTACTTTATGAATACATATCTAAATTCTTAATAAAAAAAGTTGAAGTCAGCACTTACACAATGGAGAATCCTGGGTTTTGGGGTCTACAAAAGACTGTATAGAGCTTCCTAGGGAACTGCATTACCTTGTCCTGCAACACTCCAACAACTACAGAATGTTTACTTGGAATATAAGAATGCACTGGCCTACATTTTTTGTAGGTTGGGTTTGAAAGCTCAGAAAATAGGGATACAAACAGCCATAGGGATTTATAAAGCAGGACAATCAGCTGCATTAAAATAATTCCAAGCTAATAAATAGGTATTGCAATAGCCGTCAATTACAGTGCCCTCTATGTGCTGCTGCCCGCCATCCCACAGGACCAGGGGGTATCTATGACATAAGGGTTGCTGTCAATAGTCTTGGCTGACAGTAGGCATTAGGCAGAATGGATCCCTGGAGAGAGGAAAGGATCTTGGCATCTATCCTAGGACAGAGGGGTTTTACTGATTTACTACAGGCAAGTAGACCGAGTTGCATTCTGCACGGGCATTTGCTCCAGTGTTTAGTAAAAGATAAGGCTTCACTTTGCAAAGAATACCCAATCACATGCAAGGGGAAAAAAATGCATTTTTGCATGCACACGATTGGATGATGGACTTCAACAGAGCTTTTCCTCATTTACTAAGCTCTGGAGCAAATGCCCTTGTAGAGTGCAACGTCTCTTGCAAAGTCCACAGTCTATTCACCTTTAATAAGTTAACCCCAGTATAGTTATGGAAATGGCGAGGCTGGGCTTGAAAATTAAAAACTAAATGTATAATTTCTGGAGTGTACCTTTGCTTATGCTCAGGAACAAACACATTTACATTTTTCAAATTGCTCCATTTATTTATATAGAAATTCCATTCTACGGTAGTAATTACACCCATTAGCACAAAGTCAGCATGCACGGAACTGTACGATGCATTTCCATCAGCATGTTTTTGGTTTTCTTTTTTTTAATGTTGGAGCTTTTACCATTGTATGTATGTGTTCCATACCATACATTATCGACCAGGCAATACTCACAGCCCATATACTAGAGCTGGCAAATAGAAAATGTTACAGAAAATATATATAGCATCAGACAAAGTCTAATGCCAGCATTATCTGGCTCTGTGTGCGTGTCAGCTGCAGATTCCCAAACAGCGGGGTGATTCTGGTACCACTAAAAAAATCTTTTGCTCTTTTTTCCAACATGAATAGAAAAAAAGTAAAAAAAAAATGCTTTTCATTTGTATAGTACAAAGGCTTGTGATGACAAACGCCAGAGTCAAGCTCGCTTTAGGAAGACATTTGGGGGGAAACGAGAAATAAGGACATTCTTTATCTCCTAAATAGATTCTGAAAACTGGTTAGGAGAGATGTATTGGTTGGATGAGACACGTTCTTATAAAATTGGTCCAAGAGTAAAAAATAAATAAAAAAATGATTAGTATTCTTATAAAATACTGTGATTTCTTTAGCCTACATACAATGGGGTAGATTCACGTACCTTTTACGGCGGTGTATCTCCAGATACGCAAAAAAAAAAGGCTTCCTCCGCCGACATACCTTGAATGCAGCGGCGTAGAATTGTGTGCAATATTACGTTGGCCGCTAGGGGCGCTTCAGTTGTTTTCGGCGTAGAATATGCAAATTACCTAGATACGCCGATTCACAAACGTACGTGCGCCCGGCGGTAGTTTTTTACGTCGTTTGCGTAAAGGCTTTTTCTGCGTAAGGTTGCTCCTGCTATTATGAGGCGCAGCCAATGTAAAGTATGGACGTCGCTCCCGCTTCGAAATTTAAATTATTTACGTCTTTTGCGTAAGTCGTTCGCGAATAGGGCTGGACGTAATTTACGTTCACGTCGAAACCAATACGTTGTTGCGCCGTACTTGGAAGCAATGCACACATGTACACAGACGTCAATCACGTCAGGTCATCATACATTTACATAAAACACGCCCCCCCCTTCCACATTTGAATTACGCGCGCTTACGCCGGCCCCATTTACGCTACACCGCCGCAACTTACGGAGCAAGTGCTTGTGAATACTGCACTTGCTCCTGTAAGTTACGGCGGCGTAGCGTAAATACGATGCGCTGCGCCGCCGTAAGAAGAAGCGCACGTACCTGAATTTACCCCACTGTTTGCTATAGAAATGCATAGGATTTTCACAGCCACTTACCCAGGGATTTAATTTTTCATTCTGGCAAAGCTGGAGTACAATATCTTAAATGTGACAGTGAACTACAGTTCTCAGAACACCAAATCTTGAGCATAGGCATAATTTACTAATAGAATAGAGCATGTTCATTTTGTAGTAATATTTATGTTAATGTGTAAATTAAATATTCACTTACTGTAGCTTAAAGAAGAAGGTGAAAATGAAATTATCAAATTTGTTTAAGAATTATTTTTTTCATGATTATTTCTCTTGAACATAATGGGGTAATCACCATGAACAGAACTTCACTCAATCAACTAAGCTAAACCAATCATTTTGTCATTTCTACCTCTTGTCATTCTGAAGGCCAAATGTGAACATCCCAAAATATTCCAAGATATTATCCACACTTCTGTTCTACCTTTAGCTCTCTCTGTGGAAGCATAACATACACAGCTAAATGTTAGAGAGAAGTTTAACAGCAAAGAGTGGCTGATAATGAGCTCGAGTCCTGTTTGGAAGCCCCTGAAAGCCTAGCCCTTCTGGGAATTGTCATTTTAATTTCTCAATTGGACCTGCTATTTAATTTATTATTATTCCCACAAATTGAAAACCTTAAAAATGTGTTCATAACTGGCATCTCATGGTCTCATGTCACCAAAAGTCTGAGCTTTGGATGGTCAAATATTGAAACATTGTCATGAATGCAACAGGGGATAGAACAAGCCTGCTAACGTCTGAACAAGTCAAGGACCTTATTACTAGTGCAGTGAATGCTATTGTAAAAACAATTTGCTTTTTACAAAGAATCTGTAGTCCGCTGCTGATCAAGGCTGTATTCACACCTATGACGCATCACGTTTTTTCCACGCTTATGATGGGTGACAGTTTAGGCCAGCCTACTCACTTGAATAACTTTTCTATGAATGGCAAATGCAATAAAGTAGCCGAGTGCTTTTGAGTTGAGCATTCTGCCGTGTTTTGACACTTTTTTTTTTTTTTTAACAAAACAAAGGTGCTTTATGGGAATCGTACAGGGTAAAATACAGGATACAAATTGACATAATACAATGCTCAATGTATCTTACATTGGGTAAAACAGACAAAAATATACACATATGCAGGGAAAGCGCATATTGGCACTTAAAATACTAAATGACAATGGAACATGTAGGATAGTGTCACCAGTAAATTACTGTATTTATTGGCGTATAACACTCACTTTTTTACCCTGATAGAAGGTAAACTGGGCCTGCTTGTTATACGCAGGGGGCTGTGGACTTTTTGTTGCTGAAACTTCCCTCTTAAAGTCTGGGTGCATGTTATACGCCTGTGCGTGTTATACGCCGATAAATGCGGTAATTAACTCCGGAGGAGCAGGAAAGGTGACGCTGCAAAAGGAGGAGAAGAAACGGGAGAAGGGGGGGTGACGACAAGGAAAGAGAGAAGGGGGGGGACGAAAGACCCCAAAAATTCAACTTATTGTACCAGAGAAAATATATAGTGCCCTATAGTGTTGAACAGATAATATGCTCAGGCGGAGATCCAAGGAGCCCAGACCTTATATTTCCACTGACACCCTCTATTCATGTATGTGATTTTAGAGCCGGGAGGGGGGGGCAAGTTCCATTTCATAAGAATACTATACCGCCTGAAAAAATCGTGCCCTGCAGTCTTCAGTGTGAAAGCCCGAAGGCTTTCACACTGAAGCGGTGTGATAGCAGGACCGCTCCAAAAGTCCTGCTAGCCGCATCTTTGGAGCGGTATAGGAGTAGGGTGTTTACTGCTCCTATACCTCTTCTTGGGAAACCGTAGTAATACCACGCATTGCCGGTGGTATTAATCCTTTTTCGGCCGCTAGCGGGGGTTAAAACCGCACCACTAGCGGTCAAATATCGCAGTAAATACGACGGTATAGAGGTGCTAAAAATTGCGCCGCTATATCGCCACCACTCTAAGGCCCATGTGAAATGGGCCTTAGAGTGGTGGGAGCGTTGGGCATCCTCATGAATCACCAGCAAAGTCAGCTCTGGCAATATCGGCAGAGGCACTTGCAACCCAAGACAAAATGTGGGACTGCTAGCTGTGTTTGGGGTGCCATTATGTGAACATTTACACTTTCTTCAATTTTAACAAACATTAAAGAGTCTATGGCTTCAACATGATTTTTTGATGTGTTTGATACTTCTGTGATGTTCCATTTCTTTTAAATGAGGCCAGTAGAGCTCCAGCTCAGTAGCACAATGGGCACTCAAAAAATATGAAGAATATACCAGAAATCAAAGGACGTTCATCTTAAAGAGTCTAAAATTCTGTTTGGAACTGTTTGGTTTGAGGGCACTTATTAATAACAATTTAATTGGAATTGCGATGGGCGAAAAGTTTGCGCCCAGAGTAGCCAACCTATACATAAGTGAGAAGAAAAAGACAATTATTCAAGGGTAAGTTGAAGTATTAAAGTTTCTCTTAGACCCCATTCACAACTGAGTGTTTTGTAGCTTGAAGCCTAAAGCTACCAAAAACGCTGGAGGGAAAAAAAAAATCTATTATTCTCTATTGAGATGGTTCACATCTCCACTCCAAAATGCCTGAAGCCAAAAAGCTCCAAAATGCCTGAAGCTCAAACAAGTTCTGGGACTTTTTTTTGGGCGGATTTGGGCGTTTTTCTGCTTTTTACATTGTTGACCTTTTGACCTGTACAAAGTCGCGGCAAAAATGCATTAAAAATGCAGCAAAAAGCCTTAGGCCCCATTCACACCCGAGCGTAGCAGAAAGTCGTGCGATTTTTACCGCAATCTGTGTGCCGTTTTTTGCTGTGATTTTGTACAGGTCAAAATGTCACCAAAAACACCAAAATCTGCCTAAAAAAAGTTCCAGAACTTGTTTGAGCTTCAGGCGTTTTGGAGTGGAGATGTGAACCATCTCCATAGAGAATCATCAATTGTTTCCCCTACAGCATTTTGTAGCTTCAGGCTTCAAGCTGCAAAACGCTCAGGTGTGAATGGGGCCTTACAGGAAATGGTGGCGGCAGCACCGGAGAACTGATGGAAACATTGGCTGGTGTGCCGACATCGCTGAATTCCACGACAGGTAGGTGTCCCAATATTAAAAGTCAGCAGCTAAAATATGTGTAGCTGCAGATTTCAATTTTTTTGATTTTTGGGGGGGGGGGGGGGGGGACAGCCCGACCAAAGAGAACATTTTTCATCCACACATACATTTCTGTTGTCTGCTTTATCTGGTGAGAGCTCTCAGAATTGGGAAGCAGTGGTGACAGTTCCAATGATATTCCGAGATCTGTGTCTTTCAGTGGGAACAGTGACCTGAAGAGTGTGCCTGTGAATCTAAATAGCTGCCCTACTTTGCAAAGGTGTTTTTGCATAGAATTGTGCCGATATCCTGGTACAAAACATTTATTTTAATAGATTTCTCAATAGCCACAAAGGACATGAGTCCCCTGTTTGTGAGCCAAATGCCTTTATCTTGTTAGCTTGTACCAGGGACATCCTCACTATGTTGCACATAGCCTGTACAGACAGCAGAGCAGTGGGAGTGACCTGACCAGTTCTTCCACTACATGCTGCCTGCAGAAAACTACAGGAGGGGGCGGATACAAGACCAGTCACTCTGCACAAGTAGGGAGAGCAGCAGGGACCGGTCTTTATTACAGAAAGTGCCACAGTGGCAAAGTTTTACACTGACATATTGAACAGATCTGGAATAATTACACAAAACACCAAGATTCAAGTAAGAATACACGTTTCCTGTATTTAGACAATGTTTGCTTAGTCCGCAGTTCAGCTTTAACGCAAGCTTTAAAGTTTTCCTTTTTAAAATAACATAACATTATGCTTAATTTTTCCAGAAACAAACCATTAAACTGGCGTTAGTACTGCCTGAATGACTTGGCACAGACTTGGTAGATATTGGGTGGCAGATGAGTATATCTAATCTGACAGGAGGTCTGAACTTTGCAGAGAAACGGTTTATTGCAGAAGGCTTATTACAATACTGTATGTTATTCTCAACTGGATGCAAAATGAGGCTTGGACTTTTACAAACCAACAGCAAATGTATGTCCATTGTACCAATGCTACTAAAGTGAATCTGTCTGCAGGTATATAGTAAAAAGCTAGTTTGCTCTTGTATTTGACAAGCGGAAATTATAGAACATTTATTAAGATGGCAATTGTGCCAATCCTGCAAAGTCAATTATTTATTTGGAAATTCATAACTAGCATATGGAAAACAAATGTAGTTAACAAGATTACAGAAAATTGTAAAAGAAAACAGATTGAAATATGGAAACTGATTCTTTCCAGGAAAACCACCATTCTTACAAATATATGTGTGGTACTTTACCCAATCGTAGCTGAACTGGCACACTCAATTAAATCCTGCCAACTGGCCAACCCATATTAGCATGTTCAAAATCAGGAGAATTAGCTGGTTCTGCAACCAACTCTGCTGTGATACTGTCAATAATAAAGCGCCTTTATAGGCGTTTGCAGCTCTTCTTGATTTCTCGACTGGAATTTTATGCACATATGTAAAAATGACAACACTTCTGGAAAAGTCCAAAAGAGTCAAGTTCTGATGCAAGGGTCACTGAACACTGAAGGTTCCAAACTGGCACCTGTGCAAACTAGTGTGTCCCTCGCTGTTGCTGTCCCTGCACAGTTTGTGCATTTGTTGGTGGAATAGTACAGCCTTTCTCAACTGGGGTTCCACCTAGTACATCGGGGTGCTGGGGAATCCTGGCTGAAAAAGGCCAACAGGTTTCTCTGCCTCCAGAATAAGTGCAGAGCGGGAGCTGGATTGGGGCAGTAATGGGCAGAGCCTTTTACAGGGGGAGGCTGAATGTGTGTGTATTTGTGTGTAATTATATGTATATATGTCCAGGTAAAGGAAACTATTAAGCTAAAAAAAAAAATCCTTTAGTGACCCTTTAAGCCAGTACATGTCCAGGCCCATCTGAGGTTTGCTAGAGAGCATTTGGATGATCCAGAGGATTGGGAGAATGTCATATGGTCAGATGAAACCAAAGTAGAACTGTTTGGTAGAAACACAACTCGTTGTGTTTGGAGGAGAGAGAATGCCGAGTTGCACCCAAAGAACACCATACCTACTGTGAAGCATGGGGGTGGCAACATCATGCTTTGGGGCTGTTTCTCTGCAAACGGAACAGGATGACTGATCCGTGTACATGAAAGAATGAATGGGGCCATGTATCGTGAGATTTTGAGTGCAAACCTCCTCCCATCAGCAAGGGCATTGAAGATGAAACGTGGCTGGGTCTTTCAGCATGACAATGATCCCAAACACACCGCCCGGGCAATGAAGGAGTGGCTTCGTAAGAAGCATTTTAAGGTCCTGGAGTGGTCTAGCCAGTCTCCAGATCTCAACCCCATAGAAATCCTTTGGAGGAAATTGAAAGTCTGTGTTGCCCAGCGACAGCCCCAAAAAACATCACTGCTCTAGAGGAGATCCGCATGGAGGAATGGGCCAACATACCAGCAACAGTGCGTGATAACCTTGTGAAGACTTACAGAAAACGTTTGACCTCTGTCATTGCCAACAAAGGATATATAACAAAGTATTGAGATGAACTTTTGATATTGACCAAATACTTATTTCCACCATAATTTTCAAATAAATTCTTTGCAAATCAGACAACGTGATTATCTGTATTTGTTTCCACATTTTGTCTCTCATAGTTGAGGTATACCTATAATGACAATTACAGGCCTCTCTCATCTTTTTAAGTGGGAGAACTTGCACAATTCGTGGCTGACTAAATATTTTTTGCCCCACTGTATATACTGCGATTCTGTACTTGCCAAATATGCTGCAGAAATCTCCACGGAGTCTGGATGCAGCCATTTTAACTGTGGGCAGCTGAAGCTGCTGCCTGTTCACTTCCTGGATTTACACACAGAGGCACACCTCCAGCTCTGCAACTCTCATTGGCCCTCTGACTCATCCTCCTCCCTTCCTGGCAGACTCTCAGGAGAGGAATGCTGGCCATACACTATACGAAAAATCGGTCAAACCCATTTTCTAAAAACTAGCATTCAGCCATGAGAGTAAACGATAGTGCCATCATATAATGACCGATAAATCGTTCAGTAGACAAATATTTTTTTTTTTTTTTTTTACATATACCTAGTGCAAACAATTCGAATGGCAAACACATTAACCTTTCAATTTATCGTTCGGCAGGAAATTTTCCAAACTTATCCTTCGTTTTTTTCGGCTCAAAAACGTCAACGATTTTGTGCCCATGACTGGCCAAAAAACTAACAAACTGACCAAATTTTGGTTGTTTTCCCCTATAGTGTATGGCCAGAGAGAGAGCTGTGCATGATGTCATAAGCCTACGCCAATGACCAGACAAGAAACAGGAAGTGGGCTGTTTAAGGTATGTTTTACTATCCAAAGTTAAAACAAGGGCAGAAGATTTAATAGATGGAAAGAAGAACAAAATTACTGAATTTCCGCTTTCAGTAAAGTTTTACTTTAATGAATTTAACCAATAATTTCATTATAACAGAATCATACACTGTACACATGATATGAATTATTGACTATGCAGTTTCCCTATTATGAACATTAAAGCTGCAGTCATGGTGTTTGTTCCTGTGTGTTTCTAATGCTTTGATTAATCTTGCGGATATAAGCAAATGTGTTTGTGTTCATACTTTTGAGGTGTATGTCTCTTTCACATCATTGTGCTTTGATATGGACAAGCAACGCTCGGCATGTGATAAAGCCTGGGAACCCCTTCTGGCACCTCTAATTGAAGTCAATTGAAATAGTTCTAAAACCTTCTTTGCAAAGTGTTTGGGAAGTCCCTGATGCCGATTATGTATAATTTTAGGAGAATTGTTATAAAAATAGCAAACTTTAAAAAAAAAAAAAAAAAAAAAACTATTGAGCACTTTGAGGTGCCAAACTAATATTAAATTAAGAGCCCATGTGAATTAGCTCTAAGTGTGTGCTGTTGCTTTCAATCACAAATACAGTGATGCACGTTGTCAGTGACTAACATACTAAATCATATCTAAAGATGGTCATTATTAGGACCACGTTGTCATTTGTATATACCATGCACAATTCCTATGACCTCATTTACAGCATTCCTATACTGTTTCCATCCATTAAATAAGAGTTTACAGACAAGTTAAAGATTGCGTGTGATCCTGCTTTCAACTGAATAATATTCGGTTTCAAGTTTCTGGGGTATGCTTGCACCAAAAATACTGACAATTTAGTTCCATTTCTGTTCAGGATAAAACAGTTACGGATCAGAGCAACATCAAGTATCCTTTATCGGTATACATGGGAGGCCATTGATGGGGATGACCATGAAATTCTAGCTTTGATTTCCAGAACATAGTCTCCAGTGTGTTTGTAGATTATTGGTTTGTTTGGTTTTAAATGCAGGAGTTTTGGTGCACTTTCAGAAAGTGATCCACACTTGCAGGATATAATAGAAGTCTATGGCAAAGTGCAGCTAACCTGCAGGAAATATTTGCACTGCACCATCTGCAGTGCACCAAACCCGCAGGTATTAATAGAAGTCTACGGCTCAGTGCAGGTAACCCCAGTGCACCTGCGAATCAGTTTGAAAGCAGCCCAGTAACCACTGCAAAAGAGATATGCCCATAAATACACTGTGATTTTAGAATATTAACTGACCTTTAATTATAATCTTCCATTCAGGAATCTCTATTGCTACAGGTATTTCT
Organism: Rana temporaria; assembly: GCF_905171775.1. NCBI lineage: Eukaryota > Metazoa > Chordata > Amphibia > Anura > Ranidae > Rana > Rana temporaria. Next base: position 134,784,243 of record NC_053494.1, read on the forward strand.
GGTTGTTGCTGTCCCAGGTGGAGTGCAATTGGTATCACTGCACCTGTGACAGGAGCGGGCACTATACAGGAAGCATTATCCCTCCGCAGCTTCCTCTATTGCTGGCTCCATTAAAAACACTGATACTCTGGGATGGTGGGTCGGGAACCCATGATTTGGGCTTGCGGACCTGCCATCCCAGACCAGGAGGTCACGGGAAAGATCCGAGGACTCAGCGGGCCACATGTGGCCCACAGAACAGTGGTTGGGCACCCCTGGTCTATAGAGTAATAAGAGAACTTCTACTTCACTGATCCTCTACCCCCCGGCAAGTGGCACTTCCCTCCTTTCCAGCGGGGGTCTTTTCCACAGCATTCTCACGACTTAGACTGCCAATGAGCCTAAGGTACTTTGGTTATTTTTATACTGCCTTATTACTATCAATCCGTTCATCTGCTGAAAAGAAGCAAGCCGATAGGAGAAAACAGCATGACAGAGAGAAGAGCTCATCACTTCACTGTTACTCTTTTCACTGTCCAGTCACAAGATGGGGTGGATTCAGGATGACTTGGGCTTGGAGGAAGTGGGTTGAATACTTACCTTCAGACTAAGAACATCTAGAAGCAGAAAAAAGTACTTTAAAGAAAATGTCTGGATTGAATTACCACAAAAGCTGTATTTGTTACTTTATCTTTTAATGGGCTTTGCATTGTAAAGAGCAGGGCTTTTTTTCAGGGGGAACTTGGGGGAACTCAGTTCCACCACCTCTGGCTCAGACCCTTTGATGCCTGCTCACCACAATCACTTGTAAACACAGAAGTCTGGTTTCTATGTTTACAAGTGACAGCTCTGTACTCTGTGTGTAACCCCCTGAACTCTACACAATGGGGTCAATTCACAAAGAGAAACGTTATTGGTTTCCTTCAGTTGTTAAATTACCACCCCTTATTTAACACTAGCAAACATGGTATTCACGAAAGCTATAATCGTTATTCAACATAGTCGTTATGGTTTTCAACTGACTCGTTATCCAATTGTTATGCTAACTACTCAAGAGTTATTTTAACGTCCCAAATCGTAATAATAACGTCTAAGATCATTAAATAACGCTGGAGAGATGCATTCTGGGAGCAGAAGGGGAGGAGAACAGCTGCATGTGGAAAAGAGCAGATGCAGAGAGAGAGAGACACAAGCAAGACACACGTGGAGATTGAGCATGTGATGTGCATAACTTCTCTGTGTGCGTTTTTCTAAAGCCATGTGTATTTCCTCATACAGAGAATAAATCATGGGAGATGATAATCGGAATTTAGCCATCACCTGGGTTTCAGAAAAGACATCCAAAATAGTACGTGAACGGAATACACGTTTATAAATCTGAACAACATTCTAATGTGTTCTTCTTCGCCTCTGGATAATTTTAAGTTTAAATAGAGCATGGTTCCATCTTGCCCAAAACTACTAAAAACTTCACTACACTACAAAAATCGCCAAAAGCTTCCTCTAACAACGAAATATCGCCTGGGAAATGTCATAACGACACCCTGAGGGAGGTGATATGTAACGATTGCTTAACGATCGATAACAGTCCAAAAAATCTTTGTGAATTGCACTTCTGTACATATTTAACGATTTGACTTGTTAAAACAACGATCGAATCGTTAAATAACGATCCACACCTTAAAATATCGGTTCGGTGTAGTGAAACGTTATTTGATGATTTTTCAAAGCGTTAAATCGTTTAGTGAATTGAACTAGCTTCAATAACGTGCAAAATTGTTAAAATAACGACCGGAATCTGGAAATAAAGCTTTGTGAATTGACCCCTATGTATGTAATGCAATCCTGGTATTTAATGCCCCTTTAAGACCCTTCTACTGTTTGTGAAATTTGAATGGGGTCGTGGTAGAGTTCCTGCACCTATTTTTTGAGAAAAAAAGCTCTGGTAAAGAGACATTGCATTGTAAACTCCTTGAGGCTGGGATTGATGTGATTGTTAAGTATGTAAAGTGCTCCAAAATTGCCTATAATAAATAAATCAGTTTTTGCTTTGCCCATGCTGGGTCACATGCTCTGCCATACCCAGAAGTACTAGGTATCTCCTTTAGCTTCAACGAGGGATGGAGAGAAGTTTAGGCAAACCTGTTGCTTTGCCTTAATCTAAGAAACATCATTTAATTAAATGAGAGCACTGAATATTATTAGGGCTGTTACTGATTAAAAATTTTGTGTTCGAGTAATCTATTTTTTTTTTAATCGACCAATTTCGATTAATTATAACGCACATACAGATCCAACTACTTTTTAGCTGATCTCCTTGCAGGCTGATTCCCAGTGCAGCTACCAACCAAAGGGAACATTGGATAGCAGGATACAAAACACACAAAGGCAGCGCTCGATGGGAATAGCATTAAAACTTTTATAGTCTTCAAGTAGGTAACAAAATAAATATTGCACTGGAGATAAAATCGATGTAGTTCCATAAACTGTATAAATGGTGCAAGTAATACCAAATGGTAGCAAAAACCGTCATTAAAAACATGTAGCCAAGTATGATACTGGTATAAAAATGTGTACAATGATACCACTGAATCCAGATGAGGAGGGGTTAACAATAGTCCGTCGGCATGTAGATGTCCCGTGAAGGGAACTATCAGAACTCCCAGTGGATGGCTGTAGAATCCCAGGTTGATAGAGGGAAGTGTAAAAGCCCTTGCGTGTGGCAGATAGTAAGGTCCCGCCGGCATGCAGATATGAAGGCACAGCAAAGGTGCCCTTCAGATGGACATGGCAAGCCCCACCGCTGTCAGTGACGTCACGGGATCTCCAACCGAACTCCCTGAACACCCGAAAGCCGGCGGAGAGGCGAGTACCGATCAAAAGAATTTTGATCGATCAAAAAACTTAACGATTAATCAAGGAATAGTTAATTTCCACAGCCCTAAATATTATAAATAGAAAATGTAACACAAATCATAGGCACTAGATTTAACAATCTGGTACAGGATCAACCAGGTTAGCTTACATGAGTTTAAATGACAATTGGTTGGTATTTGCTGCTGCACATTCATTATCTTATTTAGTAAAGTCAATCATTTTCTATCATTATTATTTTTTAGCTCCCGAAAGCTTTTTTCCAACTTATGGTTTATATATGTGTCATACTGGATTATTCATTTTGTGTCAAAGAAATAGGAATGTTTTGTCAGGGAGAAGTTTTCTGAAAGAAGCATTAAATGAAAGACTTGGTTTCTTCAGGGCACAGAAATTGCTTGCTAACCCTTCCTCATCTATATATGGAAACATTTGCCGGCACTGTCAAAGAAATAAGGACATCCCTTTTATACTGCGAGCTGCTAAACTAGCACAGGGGAGAGAGGTGCAATGTGAGCTGCCTGTGCTATTAACACTTTCAGCACACAGAACCAACGTGTGAACAAAGCATACAACTACATTTGTAGAACATTTACAGGGCCTTCTGGCTAATACGGCATTGAGTAAACATCTCTAAAATAGGATACACGTCTTTTTTTTATCAGTTCTGAAAACATTTAGGCCACATTCACACTTGCAAATTAGCCTGAAAGCATTTATATGCAAGAACCCCAGCGGGCAAACCCTGCGATTAGCTGCAGAAGGCAGCCCCATTGAAAGCAATGTAACTGCGTCCAGGGCTGATCATTTGCAGGCGATCGCTGCATAGCAGACAGAGTTCCGATCACATACAGGTGATCGTGGCACAGTGATTACTTGCAAGGGCCTGCAATTAACTGCATGGGTCTGCAGTCTCCCATTGCTTTTAATGGGGCTGCTTTCTGCAGCTAATTGCTGGGACACTCAACAAAGGTTTTTTCGCATATAAACCTGTAAGTGTAAATGTGGTCTAATGGAATAATTAAGGAAGTCAATGCTTAGGTAAAAAAAAAAAAAAAATGTACGGCCAATTGCAGAGGTGTCCATGTTTCCAGTGGCGACTGGTTCATTAGCGGTGCCCCCATCCATATGTCTAGTCCCCTGATCTACATACAGGGTGCCGGACCATGGGTTCCAATGGAGGGGGAGGGGTTTGAAGCATGTGATTAAAGCCAGACGCTCTAATAGCTTCAAAAAAGGGTGGGCTTGGGGTTTAGTGCACTGCGCTCCGAGCCCACCCAGTTGTGAGAATCGCAAATGAATATTTATGATTTTCACACTAATCCTAACACTTTTCAATCAGTAAGCGGGTCGTGAGACCCCCTCACCCGATTGGCTCAATAGACAAGAGGAGAGAGACGCACAGCAGAAACCACTTGCCGCCCCCCGAGAAAAAACCCAAGCCGCCACTGCATGTTGCCCACAGCTTCAGGTTATAATGTGCTGTAAAGTAATCAAAAGGGGAATCTGTATGCTTTTACAATTTATGCTACAGAAACATTCACATGTCTGGGCTTAAAATATATCTATATGGTAGTTATAACTGCGGTAATACGCAACAATGTGTTGTGCACCTCATCCCTTTAAAACCAAACGCATATTAATTTTTTATGACATTATATATAGTGTATCGGTCGGCCGATATTCGGTCATTTTGGAGAAATCCGCATCGGCCGATTATTATCCAAATGTGGCCGATATTTAGCACATTTGCATCAGCCGTGTGTGAAACAGAGAAGAGAGCTGTCACTAGCACGGTCTGATGTCGGGGTGGGCGGGACTCAGCTGTCCAACACCAGCCAATGGGATGAGATCATTGGCTGGATAGCTGCTGGGGCCTGCCCACCCCGGGTCCCGCCCACCTCCAACATCACGATGAATCTGAGCTCCTCTCTCTCTCTCTGCTTTCTACAGCACCATGTGAAACTGTATGGAGAAAGAGTGAGTTTCACACAGCTACATTATGTGCTGTGAAACCTGCCAGTGCCATCTGCTAATGCCAGCCAGGGTCATCCAATGCCATCCAGTGCCACCTGCCAATGCCATGCCAACTAGTGGCACCTACCAGTGCCACCTGCCAATGCCATCCAGTGCCACCTGCCAATGCCATCCAGTGCCACCTGCCAATGCCATCCAGTGCCAACTAGTGCCATCCAGTGCCACCTGCCAATGCCATCCAGTGCCAACCAGTGCCACCTGTCAGTGCTAACTATTGCCATCCAGTGCCATCTGCCAGTGCTAACTATTGCCAATTAGTGCCACCTGCCAGTGCCAATTGGTGCCACCTGCCAATCAGTGCCACCTGCCAGTGCCAATTGGTGCCACCTGCCAATCAGTGCCACCTGCTAGTGCTATCCAGTGCCACTTGCCAATGCCATCCAGTGCCACCTGCCAGTGCCACCTGCCAGTGCCAATTGGTTCCATCCAGTGCCACCTGCTAGTGCCAATTGGTTCCATCCAGTGCCACCTGCCAGTGCCAATTGGTTCCATCCAGTGCCACCTGCCAGAAAAACCCATATTGGTCGACCTCTAATTATATATATATATATATATATATATATATACACATATATATATATATATATATATATATATATATATATATATATAAAAAATTATAATAGGGCCCAGAGGTCCCCAAGGCCCCAGATGGCAACCCCCCCTTTTTTTTTATACATTTTTTTGTAAAGGGCCCCTCCCGCTTCTCAATTAGTAGTGGCACCCACCAGCTTCTCAATTCGCGGCAGCCCCCCGCTTCTCAATTTGAGGTGGCAGCACCCCCCTGCTCCAGGGGGCCCATGCCTGAAGCTGTGTAAAGGGGCCCCATAATTCCTGATGGCAGCCACATACACACATACCCTAATCCCAGCCAATACTCCTGCTGTATGTTCTGGTACGCTGCTTTGTGGGGGTGATTCGACAAGGCATTTGGGCACATTTCCGGGAGGGTTGATGTAGTTAGAAGCTTTGAAAAACATAAAGAAACCTCCATATCGGGCTTAAGGACAGATGAGGTAAATAAGACCTTGTTCATGTCGGAGCGAATTCATGATCATGTTTCACATACAATTATGGTTTTGCATGTTTGAGACAATTCGACACAATTTGTCTATAATTTCCCTTTAGAGCGGATATTTGATATCATTTCATTACTCTCGCAACTCCTCAAATATCTTCTCTGCCTGTGAAACGTTGCCAATAGAGTAAGGATAGTGTGGTTTCAATGTGGATAGAGTGAGAAAGATTAGAATCTGTTACATTTTACGGCTATCCCCGCACTTACCATTACAGTGACAGCTGATTCACCAGACCGGAATTAAAGAGAATATGCAACTCAGGGACAAAGACAACAATAAAAAATGTATGGCATTCTATCTTTCCTAAACTCTCCCAAAAAAAAAAAAAATATTTCTGTATCCATTGCTGTTGGCAAATTTTTCTGCACTTCCAGTTGGGTAAAACGGTTGTCAGCAGGACAGAAAACGAGGGAAAATTTCTCTAATAGAGCCCCAAATATTAGTGAAAACGCAACAGAGGTTTACATCCTTATGTATTTTAATAATAGTTTTCATATTATTTTCTTTATAGGGGGTGGATATGGTCAGGGGCATACTTCTAATGCCGCGTCCACACAATCGGAATTTCCAACAACAAAACCATGGATTTTTTCCTGACGGAATGTTGGGTCAAACTTGTGTTGCATACACACAGTCACACAAATGTCTGAAATTCCGAACGTCAAGAACGCGGTGAAGTACAACATTATGACGAGCCGAGAAAAATGACGTTAAATGTTTCCGAGCATGCATCAAACTGATTCCGAGCATGCGTAGGATTTTTGTGAGTCGGAATTGCATACAGACTATCGGAATTTCTGACAAGAACTTTTGTTGTTGGAAAAATTGAGAACCAGCTCTCAAACATTAGTTGTCTGAAATTCCGACAGAAAATGTCAGGTGGAGCGTACACACGGTCGGAATAATCGACCAAAAGATCACATCGAACATCTGTTGTCTGAAATTCCGATCGTGTGTACGCGGCATTTGTTTGCCGTTATCGACATGCAATAGATTCCTCTTGTTGTGAGCAGTTGATGTAGTGGGGGGTAAGGCAGCGCTGGATCAGCTCTGCACTGCTCAGAGATGGCCACTGGAGATCACATGGAACCCTACTGATGTCACAGGAGTTCCCAAGTAACCACTTCACAGACTGTGACTACATAGTATTATAGAGCACTCTGTAAGCAAGACTAGAGGCCAAGGAAGTGGAATTTGTCTGGGACTCATTACTGCCACCAGAATTGTGACTACATAGCGCTATAGCTTGTTTAAAGGCGCGTCACCAGTTTCTGAAAAAAGCCAAACGTCGGTGCGCAGGCGCCGTATAGCGCCGACTCGCAGTTTGGCTTCTTTCGGAAACTGGTGACGCGCATTATGCGCCAAGGGGGCAAGCTTTTGTCATACGTCAATCACTTAGTCTCGAATAGGAACGCCCAGTCCTGCGGGATTCACTACCCGGAAGGCGGGGGAAGAAATACCTATACTACGGTATATAAACCGAAAAAAAAAACCAGCATACTGTACATGTCGGCAGTATGCTGGATTGAATGGGAAATACTTGTTTTTAGGGTGAACCTCCACTTTAAATGAAGGACTCTGCATTAATGAATAATTAAAAGCCTCAATTGGTTTTAGTCAGATAACATGAAGATTCTGACCAATAATCTTAAAAAGCCTGGTGTGCACAGGGTCTCAATAAAAGCACTGTCCTCTTACAAGAAATGTTATGGGCGTTTATTATTCACCGGCAACCAAAATCATCATGTACCAGGTTATGTCGGTGGATTCAAAAAATATATAATCGTACAACAAAATCATACAAATAAATCTGTCAGGAGGCAAAATAGTCTGTTGAAACAGATTCTACCATCTTCACTGGTCTATGCAACATTTCATTACAGAGATTAGGAATTTGCCACTTGTAGTTTACTTCTGCGAGGTTTACTACTACATGCCATCAAGTGGATTGGAATTTGACAAGTGCTACAATGGAACTTCACAGTTGTACTGTCCTCTAAATTGGACAGCATCATAAGGGTAAGATAGGCAAGTGTTTTTACAATTTTTTAATTAAAACTGAATAGACTTTTCACTGAAAAATGTGTAAAAAAAAAACTAAAATTTAATTAAAATGTATTGGGCAGAGGAGGAGACACCATTAAACAAACTGGTTGGCAAACACAAACCGCAAGTACTGTATATAGTGCTGATTAGCACTGTTTTTAATACAGTTACATTCTTAAATATAAACCTACTTCACTGGCTCCTACCAATTAAATTACCAATCTAAACCATCACCAATGCATGATAGTCTAGAGCAGGCTTTCGTAACCTTATTACCCCAAGGAACCCTTGAAATAATTTTCAGGTCTCGGTGAACCCTTGCTAAAATTAAGTTACCAGAGGTCAGTGGGAAAAAATGCATCCCTGATGCCACGTACACATGAGGTTTTTATTTATTATTTGTATTGAGTTTTCATACAAACACCACAAACACAAGGCAGGCAACATGCCTACCCTGACAGAGGCCACGCAGGGCCGACACACAAACAAGTAACAATTACAACCAGTAACCTTATACCCCCCCCCCCTTCCTACCCCAACCCCGACCAACCACCAAGCCCTTACAGCCAAATAGTGAAGCACCAAGTACAATCCAGAAAGCATAATGACCCCAAGCAAAATTGGCTCAATGAAATTAGATTAATTCAAATCAAAATACATATAATACAAATGGAGAAAAATGAAATAAACTGAAAACATCCTCTCATGTCAAAGATATACTATTAGGTATAAAACAACTCTATTCAGAAGAAACCCAAAGGAGGAATGAAATCCTCTCGCATTAAACTAGCAACCCTAACCTGCCGTGTCCGAGGAGTCGAGCCAAGTTTGCCAAACTCGCTTGAATTTGTTATCACAACCCCTTGACCTGTAAGTAGCCCTATACATGTGGATTACAGAGTTGATCAACCCCTTCCAGAATGACAACGTTGGAGCACTGGAGTTCTTCCATTTCAATAGGATAGCTTTCCTGCCGTAACACATGACAGTTTTTAATGTTATAGAAAAAACTATGTTTTTCTCGACGCGATTCTTGTCAAGCCTGCCGTGCATACACACGATCGTGAAAAAAAAATGCTCAAGCAAAGCGGGGTGACGTACAACACGTACGACGGCACTATAAAAGGGGAAGTCTCATTCGGATGGCGCCACCCTTTGGGCTGCTTTTGCTGATTTTGTATTAGTAAAAGTTTGGTGAGAGACGATTCGCGTTTTTCAGTCTTCGTGCTTTTCAGTCTGTTACAGCGTGACGAATGTGCGATCTCCATTACAAAGGCTAGTTTTACCAGAACGAGTGCTCCCGTCTCATAACTTGCTTCTGAGCATGCACATTTTTTTTCCCGTCGTTAAAGCCTACACACGACAACGTGAAAAACGGCAAAAAAAATTTGAGCATGTTGTAAATTTTTAATTGTCCATTTTTCATGTCGAGAAAAATGCTCTGGAGCCTACACACAATCATTTTTAATGACCAATTAAAAAAATTGCATTTTTTACGTCATCTAAAATGGTCGTGTGTACGCGGCATTACAGTGGTGTCAGCATGCCCCCCCATATGTCTCACTTTTGTCAGAGTTATAAGATCACTTGTGCCATGCTGATGGCTCTACCAAGTGGTGTTGGCCCCAGAACTATGCAGGCACCATCAGATAGAAGATCAATCAGCCACGGTTCAATGAACCCCTAGCAACCTCTGCAAGAACTCTCGAGTTCCACAGAACCCTGGTTGGGAAATACTTGTCTAGAGTAGGGGCCTGCAATCTGTCAATTGAGATCTACCCGTCAATGACAGGCAGGTGGCGGTTAGATTGCGTATCTTCCTTGTCAACCCTCGGACTGCTCCTCCCACATATGCAGAGTGGTGCAGAAAAGGAAACAAATTAGTATGCTGTACTGTTGACAAGCAGAGGGAAGGGGAACCTGCACAGGAGGGGGGGGGGTTGCATTATCTGGAACCAATCCCCTGTACTTTCCCCTGCAGCAGCTGAAAGCTGTTTTTACCTCCTCTCCCTCCCACCATCTTACAATATCTGCAGGGGATCGGTTACAGTAAATGTAGCACCCACCACCCCTCCTGTTCAGGTTGCCCGAGCCCTCCTGTGTTCTGCCTTGGTGCCCTCCTCTTCCTTGCAGTGCTGCCGGCTTCCTCTCCTCTCCCTCCCATCGGCTGCTTTAGGGATTGTTTCAGGATGGAGAGTGGAGGAAGGGGATGGTAAATATGGCATTAACCTGCTCTTTTCTTTTCTGAATGAACACAATGAGTATTCAGTACTGATCAATCACTGTGTTCATTCATGACTAAAGCATAGTAAACTGTGCTTACTATGCTTCAGCTGGTGAAGCAACAAGAAGACTGTCCAGAGCTCTTCCTGTCCATTTATTCTGTGCCTCTGGGGCTGCAGAGATGGATACTGAGTCCTCAATCTTGTTTCTCTGTCTCAAAAGTGAGACATCAGGGGTGTTTTAACCCAGGATATTTCACCAAAAAGACTCCAAACAGGGTTGGTAAAGAAAATTCTAAAAAAAAAAAAAAAAAAAATTGTCAAAAAAATACAATTGTAAAAAAATACAAAAATAAAACTAAAAATAATACCAGTGCTTGAAATTTAGTTCTAGATACATACACAATGCAATGGACTGCTATATGGACAAGACCAGCATATCATTCTGAGCTAATGCTGGGTGAAAAATGGTTTGAATATGACAACATTGAGGAATAGTTAATTGAACGCATTAATTTATAGTGCTGTATAATTTTTGTTATACTACATCTTTTTCAATAATATAGTAGCTGTGAGGGTGAGAATACAAAGATTTTATTAATTTATTTAATGGCATAGAAAGTATATTGGCACAGTTTTCTTCCAGGGGAATGCTTGACTGAATGTAATCCATATGCCAGAAATGAGAACACCAGAGCCTGAAGCCTGCAACAATTGAAGGCTTTCTGCACCACCCTTCACAAAACAATATTTCAGAGATAAATAATGACTGGGAGTAAAGAAAATACTACATACTTTTGCATTTTGAGCAATCATGCAACTCACTTTCCCTTCTTTCCCAATGGCACTGGGGTCTGACAACTGGCCTAGCTCTGTTACTTGGGACAAGGAGAGAGTCCTCTGCCCTTTGTAAGCTATAAACAGAATGATATGGCTGTTATCCAAGCCATTCTGACATAAGGGATGCTCTGGGAACCCTGATTTAAGTGGGAACACTGAGAACTCTGATGTACGGAGAGGACTCTGATGTAAGGGGGAACACTGTGGCCTCTGGTGTCAAGGTAAACTGATATAAGGGGTGCTCTAAGAACTCTGATTTGCATTAGTGTACTTACTCAGAGGCAGGAGAGAGAAGGGAGGAGACTTCAGTCACAGACAGGGATGGATGGTGAGCTCACTCACCCCTTAGCAGTCAGCACCTCTCATCCAGATGTATCTTAGGATGCTGGAAATTAAATTTCTGGCCCCCACTTTCCTTTTCCAAGCAAAAGCACCAGAGTGTGGAGTGTGGGCAGAGGGATAGGGGCAGGAGGAAGAGGAGCAGATCAAGCCCTCTTTCCTCTACCCTCTGTCTGTGTGCGCGGGAGGGAATTGTTCGGTTAGTGCCAACTTTGGGCAGTGTGAAAAATTGTTGTGCCTTGTACACACCGTGCAAAAGTCGGCCGTGAGCCCGTCGGAAGTCTGACGTAAATAAAAAGGAATATGTTCTCTATCTAAAGGTCCGTCAGACTTCTGACAAAAAAAGTCAGATGGAGGCTACACACGGCCGGACTTTCCGAGAAAAAAAAGCCAGTCTGACTTTTTTTTCCTCGGAAAGTCCAGCCGTGTGTACGAGGCATAACAGACACTCACCTTAGAGAACTTCCCTGCTAAGAAGTCAGTCTGGTCTGAGTAATGTTTCCGGGTCGCTGGGTGATTTAAAGCGGTTGTAAACCCCGGACTATTTTTTCTATTTTTTAAATAGCATGTCACACAAGGGCATGGCAATGCATATTGCATACAAGATTGTGAAAAACGAGGCCCGCAAATACCTTTTAACAACCGTTGTTTTTTTCTCTCCTTCCGGACATAGAAATCGCCATTGTTAGTGCTGCTGAGTGAATCCTTATCTGACGACACTTCCGCCCTTCCTGATTCCCTGGTCTAAATCTCGCGCATGCGCCGTAGAGCCGTTACCAAGCCTCGATGTCGATTGCTGTTACCGCAGCAACCGTGATACACGGCAATATTCAGTCACACGGGAGGGGGAGTTTCAGGAACAGGAGGACTATAGCATCGCGAGACTTCTCCTCTGCGGACAGAGGGGAAGCTCGCCCACGCAGCTCGCTCACATTCAGGGCCGGAAAGAATGGAAATGAAAATCGGTCACACATTCAGATGCCGGATTTGCGGGGCTACAATGTGCAAGCGCGGTGACGTCATCAAAACGAAAAATACGATTTTAGAGCCAATGACGGCGGTGAGTACACTTTCACAGGCAGCGATCAGCTGCCTGTGATATGTGCTAATTTTTAAAATAATGTTATATCTGGGGGTTTACAACCACTTTAAGGACAGGTGACAACCCTAAGATGGAAGCACCTGTGACCAATGGAAGCACATGCCTGGAGGGCATCGTTTCAAAGGTAAGCCTTCCATAATATGCCAACATGTGATACATATTAGCACATGATGGCATAAAGCTCCTGGGGGCCCATCTATCAAAACAAAATATGTTTAAAAAAAGTAAATATGGATCTCCTTGGTGATGTAAAATTAAGGAGAGTATGCTCATACATATCTGTATGCAAACAGCACTGTACAATTACTTCTGAAATAAAATACTGTCACTTCTTTTTTTGTGCGCTAAAAAAGAAAACTTCTAGGTTTAAATGCACTTTAATAGCATAGGAGCGTAACTGCTTCCATTAACCCATCTACCACAAACACGTCTCAGGCAAGCTTAGAGCTTACCCTGGACGTCTCTGAAAATAAGCAATTTTGCTAATTACGGTAACTATATCAACAATACTAAAAAAACTCTAAATCATAAAATATATGCCTTGGGAAAAATATGCAAAAAACACAGAAACACCCTCAGCCTGCAAGTTATTTTTTATGTAAAAAGCTTGCTATTGTGTATTTTAGTACATTAATAGTCCTAAAGCAGGGGTCTCAAACTCAAATTACCTGAGGGCCACAAGACAAGTTTTCATATGCCATGGGGGGCCGCATGCAAACTTTCAAACTTCAAAAACAACGGTACTGGTGTCAGCGAACACATTATTAACCCCCAGCACTGGTGTCAGCGAGCGCATTATTACCACCAGCACTGGTGTCAGCGAGCGCATTATTACCACCAGCACTGGTGTCAGCGAGCGCATTATTACCACCAGCACTGGTGTCAGCGAGCGCATTATTACCACCAGCACTGGTGTCAGCGAGCGCATTATTACCACCAGCACTGGTGTAAGTCAGGGTTTGACAAATTTGCTTGGAATCTAGGAGCCAGCTAAAAAAGTTAGGAGCCAGAAAACGCACCCCGTCCCGAGAAGCGAACACATACGTGAGCAGCGCCCGCATATGTAAACGGTGTTCAAACCACACATGTGAGATATCGCCGCGATTGGTAGAGTGAGAGCAATAATTCTAGCTCCTCTGTAACTTAAAACATGCAACCTGTAGATTTTTTTAAACGTCGCCTATGAAGATTTTAAAGGGTAAAAAAGTTTGTCGGCATTCCACAAGCGGACAGAATTTTGAAGCGTGACATGTTGGGTATGAATTTACTCGGCGTAACATTATCTTTCATAATATAAAAAAAAAATGGGGATAACTTTACTGTTGTCTTATTTTTTAATTAAAAAAAGTGTAATTTTTTTCCCAAAAAAGTGCGCTTGTAAGACCGCTGCGCAAATACGGCGTAACAGAAAGTATTGCAACGATCGCCATTTTATTCTCTAGGGTGTTAGGATAAAAAATATATATAATGTTTGGGGGTTCTAATTAGAGGGAAGAATATGGCAGTGAAAATAGTGTAAAATGACATTAGAATTGCTGTTTAACTTGTAATGCTTAACTTGTAATACCAACGGCCACCACCAGATGGCGCCAGCTCACATCTGGTGGTAATAACTTGTAATACCAACGGCTCACCACCAGATGGCGCCAGCTCAAAAAAAAAAAAATTAAATTTTTTTTTTGCTCCCCTCTCTTCCACCCTGCCTGGGGGCCATTTATAACTGGTCCGCGGGCCGCAAATGGCCCGCGGGCCGGTACTTTGAGACCACTGTCCTAAAGGCTTATCAATAAGCCATTCACTGCTAAGTGTATGCTGCAGAACGTTCACTTACACAATGGGAGGCATTTATAAAAACAAGCAATTTCTGGGACTTACAGAAAGTAGGAACTTTTGCTTCTTATTTACCTCAAAATATAAAAGTATGAAATGGTGCATAATAAAAAAAAAAAAATCGACAAGCTTCAGCAAGAAAAAGGATGCACTCAGCAATAAGCATGCACACAAATTGCCCAATTTTCAACCTGCCCCTGGGCCTTGTCCTCTATGAGTCAATGTGAGATTGTTGTCCCTCCAGAGATCACATGGCATTAGGATCTCGCCTTGCCTCTTGGAAGCTTAGCTGTTCCCACTGGTAAATTAGGCACAGCATGCAGAAAACCATGCAGCATGCCGCATATACTTACCTGTAGCGTTTATACTAGGGTTGTCCTGATACCACTTTTTTAAGACCACGTACAAGTACCGATACTTTTTTTCAAGTACTCGCCGATACCGATTACAGATACTTTATTAATTTACAATGCCCTCTTTTTTTAATGAGGGGATGGACAGTGTCAGTGTGTTTATTAAATTTTTTATTATTTTTTACAATTAATTTTATTATTATTTATTGCAATTGTTTCTCTTTTTTTATCAGCCCTGTTGGGGGGCTTTGGTGAGATATCAGGGTTCTTAACAGACCCCGACATCTCCCCTTTGAGACAGGGAAAGGGACTAGGGACACAGATTCCCCAGTCCCTTTCTCAGCAGCCTCAGCTGCGCTGAAAATGAATGGAGAGAAGACAACGGCTCCTCTCCATTCATAAACTGAAACATTGTAAACACAGTTTACGATGTTTGTTATGTGAATGGACAGAGTCAGTGATCACTGACTCTGTACATTCAGAACAGTAAGGAGTCGGATTTACCGGCTCCTACCTACGCTCTCCATCCTGACAGATCGAGGGGGTGGAGGAGGAGAACAGAGGGGGACAGCAGCATGGAGGCGGACAAGGAGGGAGAGAGCAGCATGGAGGGAGACACGGAGGGAGAGAGCAACATGGAGGGGGACACGGAGGGAGAGAGCAGCAGAACGGAGGGGGACTGGAGGAGGATGCAGGAACAGTCAGCGGTGATCGTGTGTGGGAGAGTTACAAGCCGCCGGGGGGGAGGGGGAGAAGGGGCTGTCAGACTTTTAAATCTATACAGTGGTGATCAGTGCTTGTAACTCCCCCCCCACACTGAGGGTCAATACTATGGGGTTCTTTTATAATAATTTGCAGTGTGTATGTCTCTAGCTATTGAACAGACATCACAAATAAGGTTATAAATGGGGAAGTGGCTAGTACAGGGCGGGGGGGGGGGGACATCAATCAAGGGAGCACGGGCGCTGCCCCCTGTCCATCACCACCTCCCCTATTCATGCGTCGGGCCCCTTTCAGGACACCAGCGCATTGATTCTGTTTTTTTGAAGGCACCGATTAGAGTTAGAGGCTATAATAGGTTTCAATAAAGGGTGGGTTCGGGTCACAGAGTGCGCTCCAATCCCACCCAGGTGTGTTACAACAGCTTATGAATATTCGCTGTTGTAACACTGATCCTCCTCCTGGCCAATCAGGAAGCGGATTTTGACTCCAGTCACCTGATTGACTTAAATGGACAGGCGATCCTATGGGACACCTAGGAGGAGGGGAGGAGGCTGCAAGCCGCCATGGAGAAGAGAACATGGAGCCGCTTCACTTCGCTGCCTGCCACTTGCCACGATGGGGTAAGTGCCGGACCGACCAGCAAACAGTGTGGGGGGGGGGGGGGGAGGTTTGTCACTCCCCAAAAAAAAACACCAGCCACCACTGGTACAGGGGTTGAGCTAGCTTTTTAGTGCTGCCTGAAGCAACACAGTGGCAAGAAACAAACATACCCAGTTGCCCACCAACCGGTGGTAGAAATGGAAAAAGCCTTACAAGCAACACTTGGACAGAGTCTGTTTTTTGTTGCTTTTTTTAATATGGTGGAAGTTGGACAATGAAAGCTAATAAAGATGCTAGGTGTCATTTCCTAGCATTGTAATACAGGAGCTACAGATTTTTCCATATAAAACAAATTTTCCCCCATATTCCATAGTACTATATGACCTGAAATGTACATTTCAAGGCTGGCTGTTCAGCCAGGTGGTGCATTCAGTACAGGGCACCTCTGGCTGACAGCTAATAACAGCCTTGTGACATAGTGATTTCTCAGATAACTCCTTTCGCAAAACTGTGAAGAGGCTCTTAGGAAAAGGTGACATTGCAGCTGTGAAAAGGGCTCAATTTACTCCCTGCATCAAATGAATTGCACAATACAGGCAAAGGGAGCGAGCGCCATTGAGACACACAAATACAAGGATTAGAACTGACTAGGTGCACCGATCAATTATGTACAAACCTGCAACTCACACTAATAAAACTACCTTCCTACAATCTTGTTTTATAACATATCACCTTTACCAACGTAAAATGCATGATTTTTTGCTTAAAATAAAGATTACGATTCTCGCGGCGTAACATCATCTTTTACATTATACAGAAAAATTGGGCTAACTTTAATGTTTATTTTTTTAGTTATTGAAGTGTATTTTTTTCCTACAAAATTGCTTTTGAAAGACCGCTGGGCAAATACAGTGTGAGATAAAATATTGCAACGATCGCCATTTTATTCTCTAGGGTCTCTGATAGATATATATATATATATATATATATATATATATATATATATATATATATATATATATATATATATATATATGTTTGGTGGTTCCAAGCAATTTTCTAGCAAAAAAATACAGATTTGAACTTGTAAACAACAAGTGTCAGAAAAAGGCTTAGGCCCAGATTCTCGTAGATCGGCGTAAAACTCGACGGGCGTAACGTATCTCATTTACGTTACGCTGCCGCAAGTTTTACAGGCAAGTGCTTTATTCACAAAGAACTTGCCTGTAAAGTTGCGGCGGCGTTGTGTAAATCACCCGTGGGAAAAGCCCGCCTAGTTCTAATTAGCCAGGTAGAGGGCGTGGAGCATTTAAATTAAGCGCGTTCCCGCGCCGAACGTACTGCGCATGCGCCGTCTGAAAAATATCACAGGGTGCATTGCTCCAAATGACGTCGCAAGGACGTCATTGGTTTCGACGTGAACGTAAATGGCATCCAGCCCAATTCACGGACGACTTACGCAAACAACGTAAATTTACAAATTTTGACGCGTGAACGACGGCCATACTTAATATTGATTGCGCCTCATATACCCAGGGGCAACTTTACGCCGGGACAAGCCTAATCGTAAACGTCGTAACTTTACTGCGTCGGCCGCGCGTACGTTTGGGAATTCGCGTATCTAGCTAATTTGCATACTCGACGGGGAAAAACGACGGAGGCGACACCTAGCGGCCAAAAAAAAAAAATTTACATTTAAGATACGACAGCGTAAGAGCCTTACGCCTGTCGGATCTAATGGATATCTATGCGTAACTGATTCTAAGAATCAGTCGCATAGATACGACGGCCCAGATTAGGACTTACGACGGCGTACATGGTGTTGCGCCGTCGTAAGCCCTTTGAGAATCTGGGCCTTAGTCTCTAAGTGGTTAAACTGACCTCATTTACAGACAGAACTTTATCCCTTTGATCTAAAAGAACCAAATGATAAACTGTATCTCTTCTCTATCTCTCAGGGCTGACCAATGTTAATAAACATTTGCAGGTTTCTTTTTTTTTTTACAGCTCTGAGCAGAGAACGACTCTGCACGGTTTACATAGAATCGGGAAAATGCCAGATTAGGATCGAGAGGGGGTTGAATCGAGATCGCAATTTTTTTTTACGATAAATTGTGCAGCTCTACAGTGTATTAAAAAGGCTTTGTTGACGGTCATTAGCCTTGAGCTCGGACAGGAAACAGGTCAGCCTCCATGATGGTCTAACAGCCTGACAAGGAAAAAGTACAAGCAAACAGCGGCAATCCCTGAGAGGAGCGAGCCTCCGGACCGGCAGCATCGCTGGACCGTGGGGCAGGTAAGACCTCATATACACTGGACATTTTCTCCCTCTCACTTCCATTTTTTTTTTAGAGCAAGCAGTGCATGTTAGTTGTAGTCATGTGCACTGCTCTATGCACACTACAGATCTCATAGTCAACAATCCATAGTACATGGTCCATCTCTGGAGAGAACGAGAGGGTGGCTGTGTTCCCACATACGGTTTAAACATGGAAAACAAAAAGGAGGAAGAATCACAGCAGCAATAAACAGGAACTTCAGAGATTTGGGGAAAGCCGAGTGCAACAGAATATACTTTGAGTTTAGAATACAGTGGAACCTTGGATTACAATTACAGAAGAATGCTTGTAATCCAATGCACTTGCATATCAAAGCAAGTTTCTCCATAGAAGTCAATGGAAACTGAGATAATTTGTTCCGCATTGACTTCTATTGCATGCAAAACCGCATGTGGCCAGAGGTGGGGGGGGGGGGTGCCAGAGAGACCCGGAAATACTCTGCGACAGTGTTTCTGAATGGCTCTGAGTGTCTCTGGTGCCCCCGCACCTCAGGCCAAATGCAGTACTGCACACCGCAGAGGCTTGAATCCTGCTCTTTTTGCGGGACAACACTTGCAAATCGAGTCAGGATTTGAAAAAAAAAAAAAAAAGCTTGCATTGCGAAACGCTCGATAACCACTTTACTCGCAATCCAAGGTTCCACAGTATATACGAAGAGTTTGGAGTCACTTTAGGAAGAGTAGAGTTTGATCTTTACACCCTTCATCCTCCTATGAACCAGTTCTCTTTAAAGGGCAACACTACTTTGATACAAATAGAGAAGGAGCGCTGATATACGGAAAGGATTTGTGAACCAAACTCACCGTGGTGTTATTCCTGTAACACCAGTGACGTCAATGCAATTAACCAATTAGCTACTGTGGTTTGAAATACGCTAAACCTGACACAAGGAAGCACGGGCATATATCCTATTCCTCAAATTTTGAATACCAACTGACAGCTCCGTTTTAAACATGTAAACTGTATGTGTGTCATGCAAATGTCCATGTGCATTTATACAAATCTGGGAGCTGAAGGCTTTTGTATTTAAAAAAAACTTTAAAAGGACTTGTCAGCCAACTCATGAGTTGTTGTAATTATAAAGCCAGAACAAAAGCTGTTGGCAATTTATTGTGGTCACACCAACGCTAGATGATTTCTGGCTGCATGTTACTTCACTTCATAAGGACTTATTATTCAATATACTGTATATTATCTTACGATCAAGGACATAATTATTTACACTTCTAGAAGGATCGAGCACACAAGGACAGCATTCAGCAACCTTACTGTTCAATTCTGGAATTCCTCTACAATATGAATTGGCATACAAAGTGTGAGAAAACAGATGTTGTTACAGCAGTGAGCCAATAGTACCTGGAGACTCGTACACACAACCGTTTTTCCCGGCAGGAAAACTGCCAGGAGAGCATTTGGCCAGGAATCCCGGCCGTGTGTATGCTCCCTAGCAGTTTTCCTGTCAGGAAAACAGCCGGGAAAACCTGTCTGTATGCTTACCTGTCCGAAGGTAAACCCGCGCATGCTCGATAAGCCTTCGACGCATGTGCGTTAGCATACAAGGCATAGTGTGGGGTGTAGCAAGATGGCGGCGACGGCATCGAATGTGACGAGCGCCGGCTCGTCGTAGTCGATGACGTCACCACGTTCTTGCCATTCAAAAGAACGGCGGTTCTTTTGAATGGCCGTCTGTACACAGGGCTTGGCAAGGCAAGCTTGCCAGGGAAACCAACGTTTTTTTCCTGACAGGATTCCCGGCCGTGTGTACAGGGCTTCAGTCACCAGATCTGAGAGAAGAAATAAATCAGACATGGTAACAACATCTTCCTCAAAAGCCAATGTTCCCCTGATAAACTAGTGCCTGAAGTAATAAAAACATGACAGCATTGTCATGTTTTAATTGAATTAAAAAACATAGCTGGTCTTTCATGTTTTTCAATCTTGTAATACACAATATTTTAATGGAACAGCACACAGCAGTGATGTAATGAAACCATCTGTAGTAGCCGTTATGGGGAACCCAGAAACCGATCATCTGAAAAAGGGTTGTAGGTGATACTGATAACTGAACAGTTTGTACAGCAATTTGTATTAATCCTTGTGTTTACTGTTATTTTAAATGAGGGTAATTACATTTCTATACATTCAGAAAATGAAAATAATTAACAGAAGTAGATGTAACACCACAGTGTAAACACTAACCCCATTTCTTCATGGTAATTGGATGTGGATTGTGAATAATTGCACAACAATAACATGAAATTCCAGGAGGGCTTTTTAAAGAAGCTGAAGACATCCCGCAGCCAGCAGGCTCTCCGCTGTCAAAACTGAAGCACAGCTGTAGAATTTCACACATGACTTTATTAAGCAGAATATGAGCTGCACGGCATATCTTGAATTTAACATTGCACTTATCTGTCTGCTATATCAGGGAACTCATTAGAGCAAAACCTCTACAAGTCACAAAGAGATGCAATTTTTACAGCCCTGAGAAAATGGTGAAGTCACCAAAACTTTCAGGAATTTCCATGACACTGCAGATTTTCTAATAATAAAAAATGTTTTCCTGTGGTATACATTTTCTTGTCTTGGTTGAAATAAATTAGGAAAATACAGTGCAACTCAACCCTTCTTCAGTCACTGCACCCTATTTTCAGTCTCAAGGTAGGTACCCCAGTCTAAAGCAGCAGTACTGCCAGCTTAGGAAAGCAGGTTTGATCATTCAGAGTGTAGGGATCAGGAGTAAGGCCTCTTTCAATGTATGAATATGGATGTGTGTATATGGGGGATATAAAAAGTCTACACACCCCTGTTAAATGTCAGGTTTCTTTGATTTCAAAAAATGAGACAAAGATAAAATCATTTCAGAACTTTTTTCACCTTTAATGTGACCCATAAACTCAGTTGAACAACAAACTGAAATCTAAGTGGAGGGAAGTAAAACTAAAAAAATAAAATAATGTGGTTGCATAATGTGCACACCCCTAAAGTGATACTAAAGGTTCAGGTTTTTTTTTTTCTTTTAATAACAAATGTCATACTTCCCCCCCACTGTGCAGTTCATTTTACACAGAGTGGCTCCGATCGTCCTCTCCTGGGGTCCCACGGCGGCTCTCTCGGCTCCTCCCCGAAATAGATAACCCCCTCTGGGAAGCTCTCTCCCAAGAGGGTTACCTTGCGGGCATGCTCCCGAGTTATTCACTCTGTGTCCAAAGCCGCCAAGTGTATGATTCGGCCCCGCCCCCCGGTGGCGGCATCATTTGATTTGATTGACATCAGCAGGAGCCAATGGCTGCGCTGCTATCAATTATCCAATGAAGAGCCGAGAATCCTAGGAGAGAGTGACATGGGATCGTGCCTATTTGGGGCTCAGGTAAGTAAAACGGGGGCTTTAATGTTGCTGTAGGCCTCTTGGCAGCCTCCCTGACCAGTTTTTTTCCTCATCTTATCAATTTTGGAGGGACGTCCAGTTTTTGGTAATGTTACGGTTGTGCCATATTTTCTCCACTTGATGAGGATGACTGTTTTCACTGTGTTCCATGGTATATCTAATGCCTTGGAAATTTTTTTGAGATCCCTCTGATGCTCTGGAAGCTCTCTGCAGACCATGGCTTTTGCCGTAGGATGCGACTAAGGCCTCGTACACAATCCGCGCGGACACGATACGCGGTGACGTGGCCGCGGCGACGTGCGCGGCCCTGGAAGTTCAATGCTTCCACGCATGCGTCAAATCACTTCGACGCATGCGAGGGCTTTCGGCCAATCGGACATGTCCGGTGAGTCTGTACAGATGACCTAACATGTCCGACGGACAGGCTTCCAGCGGAAATGTTTGTTAGCATGCTAAGAAACATTTGTCCGCTGGAAACCTGTCCGATCTGCCGGAAAATTGTCCGGTCGGACGTACAGACGACCGAACATGTCCGCTGAAACTGGTCAGCGGACCAGTTTCAGCGGACATGTTCGGTCGTGTGTACGGGGCCTAAGAAAATGTCAGTAAAGGCCTATTAGAGCAGCTGAACTTGGAGTTAATCAGAGGCACTTTAAAATGATGGCAGGTATGTACCGACTTCCATTTAACATGAGTTTAAATGTGATTGCTTAATTCTGAACACAGCTACATCCCCAATTGTAAAAGGGTGTGCACACTTATGCAAGCACATTATCTTCATCTAAAAGATTTCAGTTTGTTTTTCAATTGAGTTGTACCGTTTATATTGAAGGTGGAAAAAGTTCTGAAATTATTTATCTTTGTCTCATTTTTTTACATCACAGAAACCTGACATTTTAATAGGGGTGTGTAGACTTTTTATATCCGTTGTATACTGTATATGGTTTGTGAGAAGATTTGGTTTAGAGTTGGTGATTTATTTGCAGAATTTTGAAATTTGACAGTTATGGATCAAAAGAAAACCAATAAATCAGGCCACGGCCAATACCATTCCAAAACAATTAAAGTAAATAAGTTTATGAATGACGGTTAACATGTAAAATGCTAATAACATGTTTATTGTTAAACTTCAATGGTGATGTGGTTATTTCTCTATGCATGTTGGGTGGTTTGCATGATGCCTGTGATCCCATTAGAATCTTTAATATTTGCAAACAAAATTAAGGTTTGCAATTTAGAATAAGCTGTCACGTTAGTAAAACAGCCATATCAGAACTGATTCAATCATACAGTTTGTAGTGTACATAGATTTGAAAAACAATGGGATAAAGGAATATTCCTGACGTTTGTTTTATCTCATGGTTACTGTAAAATTCTGTGAATGCATCAATGCATTCATGTTATCTCAGCTTGCAGAGTTTGGATTCATTGAATGAGTTTACCAAAAAATTTAATATTGCAGAATATACAGCCTCATGCTACATAAATAAGCTTTATTTCATGCTGAATAAAAATGAAATTATTAATGTATTTTAAATAGAAAATTATCATTAGATATATTTTTACTCCAAAAGCATGTTATTAAAACAAATTTGATAAAGAAAAAAGAAAAATCGGATAAAAAAAAAAAAAAAAAAAGATTAAAAATTAAAACATCTGATTATAATTTTTTAAAATAAATAATTAATTTATATCCACCCTACCACAAATGAACATGCTTCCATGCGCTGCCATTTTTAAAGTGTATGTTAGAACATAATTAAAACAATATTCAGTGCATCTCTCCATTTGTATATTTTTCTGCTATTCTTCTATTTAAAAATGTTGAAATAAATCAGACCTGCCTAGTTCTCTTCATTAAATCAAATACCTTACTCTTTGTTATGGAGATGGGGGAGAGGGGTACACATTCTGTAGTCTGATCAAACTAGGGTGACAACGCTGCTCGTCCAAACATACAGTAAGTGTTGTCACCCTAAAACCGAGTTACTGCCAGGCTCACCAGTTGAAAAAAAAAAAAAAAAATATCTGAGAAACAGAAAACCAATATTTCCATTACAACAATTTGTTGTTAGTGCTTATACAAAGTTCCTAAATCTAAAGCCCTTTACACACGGGCCAGAATCTCGTCAGGAAATTTGGTTTTTCCCCGAAGAGATTCTTGGCAAGAATCTCTTGCCGCCCGAGTGCAAGACACTCCTTTCAAAAGAACCGCGGTTCTTTTGGTAGGCAAGAACGCGGTGACGTCATTGCGTAGGACAAGCATGCGCTCGTCACATTCGATGCCGTCGCCGCCATCTTGCTGCACCCTACCTATGCCTAGGAAGCTACCGTGCATGCGTCAGTCATTTCGAGCATGCGCCGGTTTCCACGGCGACAGGCAAGTATACAGACGCTCGGGTTCCCGGCCGAAGAAAATAGACGAGAACATGTTCTCCATTTTTCTCGTCTAGATTCTGGGCAGTTTTCTTGACGAGAAACCTGAAAGCCTCGTACACACGCTCGCTATACTTGGCAAGAAAGCTCTGCCAGCAGTTTTCTTGCTGGTTCTTGCCGAGTAAACCGTGCGTGCGTACAAGGCTTTACTCCCAACCAACTGATCTGCATTTGTCTGTGAAACAAACAAAAAAATGTAATTCTCTTGTTTTGGACTTCAAGCAGCCATGACATTTAAAAACCTTTTTTTTCCCCATTACTTAATCAAACCATGTTAATTAATTTCTGCAGGTGTTCCTGTAATTATCATCAGAAGCTCATTAGCAGGAGGTCACCATTCATTCACAATAGTTCAGCCGTGTTTGAGATTTGAAGCAATAAAACTATAAAATGATTAGAAAAATAACACGCCGATGTCAAAAGTACACACAGCCATTTAAAACCCTTCCTGGAACCTTTCGTTAGAGCGAGAGCAATAATTCTAGCAAAATACCTCCTCTGTAAGGCCCCTTCCACACGAGGCGGACTCTGTCGCTACAAAGTCCGCCTGCTCCCGCCAGCTCATCGGGAGATCAGTCCGTTGATGTCCACTGAGCTGGCGGATGACAAGCTCCTCTCTGCTCACTGAGCAGGGAGGGGCTTGCCGGGCGCCGCTGTCTCCTATGGAGAGATCGGACGAAAACGGACAGCATGTCCGTTTTCATCAGATCTCACCCGATCCGCCATGGATGGATGGCAAAGTATCCCTATACGTCTGTTTTTAGCGGATCGGATCAATTAGGTCGGATGTCAGCGGACAGGTCTCCGCTGACATCTGAAGCTCCATAGAGATGCCCGGAGTGGCCGTTCAGGTCCGCCGTCAAAACTGACAGGTGGACCTGAACGGTCCGTCCGTGTGAAAGTGACCTAACTCAAAACTGGTAACCTGTAGAAACTTTTTAAACGTTGCCTATGGAGATTAAGGGTCAAAGTTTGCCGCCATTCCATTAGTTTACACAATTTTGAAGCGTGACATGTTGGGTATCAATTTACTTGGTATAACATTATCTTTCACAGAATAAAAAAAAAAAGGTGGGCTAACTGTAATTAAAAAAAAAAAAAAAAGTATTTTTTCCCAAAAAATTGCCATTGTAAGACGGCTGCTTAAATATGGTGTGACAAAGTATTGCAACAACCGCCATTTTATTCTTTAGATATAGATATCCCATCTAGCAGACCATTTACACCGGTGTTTTGCCACACTGCAAATCCCATTGGTAAGAATCTACTGACTCCTGTGGCTGGGAATGACAGCTGCGTGCAGATAGCAGGGCCCATAGTCACTAGCTGTGTGAACAGGCACAAATGGATTGGACTGCTGGCAGCCTTTCATTGCATCTACTATCTGCACGCAGCAGTCCATCCCATGCCGCAAGAATCAGTAGATTCCCGTCATTGGGATTCACAGTGAAGCAACACTCCCCTGTGATTGGTGCCTAACATGTATACATGCACACATACTAGTGACAGTTTAGACAGGGGACAATTATCCCACTAGCATGTCTTTGGAGTGGGGCAGGGAACTGACGTACTTAGAGGAAACCCACACAAGTACAGGAACAACATGCAAACCCCATGGAGTTGGTATAAGAATGAATCCACCCTTATATTGGGTTCCTGTAATCCTCTGCATAGCAGCACTTACACTGGAAGGAGAAGTCTATAGATTACATAGAGATCCAGGTTTTGTACGCTGTGCGCAAGTACAACGAATAGCCTTTAAAGCTTAAGCTGTCCACATTTTGCAGATACAACCCTTCTTTTGGAACAGTATCTTTCATTCTTTATTTTACTGAATTGCCTTTATATGCACCAAACTTTATCCTATATCTGCATTACAATATTTGTCTATTTCAAATGCCATTATAAATGGAAAGCTATAAGGCTGTCCATCCATCTGATCCCAATAAGTGATTTTAGCTGAAAAGAAACAATGTTTATTCACTATTACAATAGTGAATAAACATATAAATAAATACAATGTGCATTTGAATTATAAAAAATACATAAAATATGTGAAGTCTCTGTATACATCCCACACGTGAATCAAGTCCTCAGGGAGTATAGGAAAGGTTCCCCTCAACCCACATGCAGACAGACTATGCACTCACCAGACTTAAAGGATCAATAAAGGTTTTTGTTTTTTTTAAATAACAAACATGTTATACTTACCTCCACTGTGCAGCCTGTTTTGCACAGAGTGGCCCCCGAACCTGGTCTTCTGGGGTCCCTCGGCGGCTGTCTCGGCTCCCCCCCGCAAGGACAAAACACCTTAATGCAAGCAAGCATGGTGTTGAGTGCTTGCGGGCGCGCTCCCGTTATATAGCCGCTCACTCTTTCACTCTGCCCCGCCCCCCGACGTGCCGCATCATTGAATGCAATTGACAACAGCGCAAGCCAATGGCTGCTCTGCTTTCAATCAACCAATGAATGAGCCGGGAAGACGGCCCAGAAACCTGCGCGTTCACTTTCGAAGGGTCAGGTAAGTAAAGGGGGGCTCGGGGGGGGGGGGGGCTGCTAATACACAGATGTTTTTTCACCTTAATGCATAGAATGCATTAAGGTGAAAAAACCTTTACTTAACCCCGATTATGTATTATGCATCCAATATGTCATACATGAGGTCACAGGAATGAATCCAAACCACTGCTGTCATCCATTGAAAATATAAGTGATAGATATATAGAGATCAAAGAAGACAGGGATCAGTATATATCATATAGGAATGGCCAGTTAGCGCGCCACCTGCGTTCCAGCTTAGCGGAAATTACGTATCTCAAACACCACCCAATGCTGTTTCGTCACCCTACGTCAGACAGAGGCTGACGAAATGGTGGTGGGTGGTGTTCGGAATGCATCATTTCCAGTCAGCAGCTTTGTAGATGCCGTGCAGTGGTAATTATGCCATCAAATTTAGATTTTGTTTTAGTCATAGTCTTTTAACTAAAATGCCATTTTAGTTTTGGTTGTATTTTAGTCATTTAAATTGTTTTAGTTAGTTGTATTCTAGTCAACTAAAAGTAGTGTTAATTTAGTTGATGAAAATATTTTCGTCTAGAAGAATCAGCACACTGATGAGCTCTCATCTGTCACCCTGATTTCTCCTCTAACCAGCATGCATTTTGTAAGCCTATGAACTATGCATCTCCTTGCACTGCTACTTTCTCTTCCACTCTGAGCTCAGCACTGCAAGCAGACAATTATGTAAAATTCAGGTACCTAAACTGCTTGCACCTAATTATGTATAAATGCAGAGCTGCATTAATCCGTGTCTTTTTTATCTGCTTAGAATTCAGCTTAAACCTATGGAGCAGCATAGTTCCAAAACAATGAGCTACAGTATTAGCAGAATTAAAAGACTACATGTCACATCTCCCTGTCACCTCCAACATAATTATCTTACAGTGCCTGCAACCTGGCAACACAAATCCATAATCTGCTGCTCTCCTTCAAGGCACCTACAGTATATTTTGAGCCAGTCCCGTCAATGCAAGAGTTAAACACCAGCTGCCGTTAGCCAAATGCATTTTGCATGTCAACTATTTAGTGCAATAAAGTGGAAGCGACAAAGCAAGAGCTCTGATTTACCTTTGGATTGTCGGATTTCTTTTTACCGGAAACTCCATAAAACTGGGGCAATCAAAGCAGAACACCTAGCAGACAGCTAAATGCACAGTTACAATATACTGTATATCTGAAGTAGAGCTGCACGATTGTGGATGAAATGAAAATCACTATTTTTTTTGCTTAGAATAAAGATCACGATTATCAGCGTATCAGCTTTCACATTATACAAACAAATTGGGTTAACTTTACTGTTTAGTTTTCTTTTTAATTCATTGAGGTGTATTTTATCTCAAGCAATTCAGTTTGAAAGACCGCTGCACAAATACAGACACAGTGACATACTGTAAAAGATTGTAACAACCACCATTTTATTCTCCATGGTCTCTGCAAAAAAAAGATATATAATGTTTGGGGGTTCCAAGTAATTTTCTAGCAAAAAATGCTGATTTTTAACTTGTAAGCAACAAGTGCCAGAAAAAAGCTTAGTCTTTAAGTGGTTAAACTGACCTCATTTACAGACCAAAGTTCTTTGACCTAAAAGAACTAAATGATACAATGTTTCTTTTTATCTCAGGCTGAACAATGTTGTAATGAACTTTGCTGGCTTTTTTTTTTTACAGCTCTGAGCAGAAAGCTGCTCTGCACTTGTTACATGAATCATGGAAATGCCGGCGTAAGATCATGAGGGGGGTTGAATCGAGATCACGATTTTTTAGTGATTAATCGTGCAGCTCTACTGTGAAGCTTTTTAAAATTTTTAGGCACTTTTATGCATTAAACAACCAACCAAACTGTGCAGTCAAGATGGTGACATCAGGATAGAGGAATCTTCTTTGGAGGCTGACGACCCATGGTTGTTTGAAAACCTTAACGGCGACTCCATCTAAAAAAGTGCAGTCAGTGTTCAGCCAACATTTTTTCACCTGTCTTCCTTTTTTTCTTTATTGAAGTGTGATGAGTCAGTTGGTGCAGGTAATTCTACAACTTGAGTATGGCAAGATGAGGAAACATATCATGGGGCTGCTGAGGTCCTTCCTGTGCTCCCCTCCTGTATGGGATCTAAAATCCAAACCCTCCAGCTCCCAGTGCCTGAAATCCTGCAGCATGGCGACAACAGTAGGTGGTAGGCTGCACAATATAGACAACTAGTAAACTATCATTTAAAGTCAGACAGTCAGTTAGACTGGCCATACACCTATAGATTATCTGCAGATTTTCTATGGTAAGATGTAAAAAGTGGAACAGATTCCTCCATCTACACTGAACTGCGTGGATGGAAGAATCTCCCACTTTTTCCATCTAACCATAGAAAATCTGCAGATAATCTATAGGTGTATGGCCAGCTTTAGTCCCTGGGCTTCTCCTCTATTTGCCCAGAATTGCCACTTAAAGAAATCTGCATCAAGCCTGTAAGGTCTCCCTCACATACTGTAAGCCCCCGGAGCCAGAGAGAAGAGATAGTTGAACTGTGAATTTACAGCCCCCAGACTGCCCACCTGAAGATTACAACACAGCCAGAGAAGGCTGTTCACATGCCACAGCTACAATGCTTTGTGTCACATCTCTGACCAACTCAATGTGGCATGTCAAGTTGACAGGTGGCACCACCTGTCTATTCATATCGATGAGCACACACCACAACCACGAGTATTTGGCTCTCAGTTGCAGCACATTAGGGCTCCGCTTTGCTCAGCAGGTATTGCTCCGTTGATCCCCGCTGAGCAGGCAGATGACAGCTCCATCTCTGCACACTGGTACGGACCTGTCAGAGCATCGTTTTCTATGGGGGGATCGGATGAAGACAGACCTTGGAGTCCGTTTTCATCCGATCGCGGATGGAAAAGAGGGTTTCCATCCATCTGAATTTAGCGGAGCGGATGTCAGCAGACAGGTCAAAGCGGACATCCGTCGCTCCATAGACCTGCATGGAGTGTCTGTTCAGGTCGTCCTAAAAAACGGACAGGGTGACCTGAATGATCTGTCCATGATAAAGGAATTGCTACTCTGCAAAAACATAAAAAACAGGCATTCAGGAAGCGGCAATATCACCATTTATCAGCACTGTGAAATGTGATCCACCACAGATTGTTTCTAATAGAATAGGCAAGTGTGAACCTCACAAACCAGGGACTTGTGCTTCTTGTTCCAGTATGGGACACACGTGAACAGCCCCACACTGCTGCGAATTCAAAATCGCGGTAAATTTCGCGGCTGCGATTTTGCCGCGATTTCGGCCGCAATTTAATGTAAATCGCGGCCCGAAATCGCAAAAAGTAGTACAGGAACTACTTTTTGAAATCGCAGATGCGGCGTCGCACTGATTAGGACAGTGCCATTGCCGACAATTGCCGCCGATTTGAGATGCGATTTGACATCAAATCAAATCGCATCTCAAATCGTTCCAAATCGTACCCAGTGTGAACCAGGGCTGAATGAGGGAAAATAAAAATTTGTAAACAAGCAGGGCCTAAAGGGCTCATTCAGACTTGTGCGTTATGGTAATGAGCTCATAATGAATGGGCTACCAGCATAATACTGGAACACTGGACCACAAAGGTCTGAAGCCAGCCTTAGGTTTCTACATTCAGATGTGAAACTACATGCAGCAGCGTTTTAAGGTTGATTTAATAATACTGGAGAGTGCAAAATCTGGTTCAGCTCTGCATAGAAACCAATCAGCTTCCAGGTTTTATCGTCACAGCCTAATTAAACAAGCTAAAGTTAAAAGCTGATTGGCTACAATGCATAGCTGCACCAGTTTCTGTGTGCTCCTGTTTTAGGCCTGATTCACACCTATGCACATTGCCGTTTGCATATTCCAGGTTCATTTTGCATTTTTCAATACACATTTTTGATCCATTGATGTCTATGGAACAAAAAAACCCAAAAAAGTCCCTGGCCTATGCATAGCATACTAGCTCATTATGTATTACTTACCTGAGATGGAAGCCCCCGCACCGGTACTCGTTCCTCTCCATCACCGCCATCTTTCCCCGAATGTTTTCCTCGTATTGTGGCTCCGACTGGCAGAGCCGCGATGACATCACTCCTGCGCATGCGCGCGGCTGCCACCACTAATAGCATGATTGTCGTTAGTAACGACACGCTCAGTGTGCCGATGTCTATGGCGCATGCGCCGTAGACATCGGTGCATGTCTTTTGGAAACATCTCCTAAACCGTGTAGGTTTAGGAGATATTTCTTGCACCTACAGGTAAGCCTTAATATAGGCTTACCTGTAGGTCTAAGTGGTGTGTAATGCCCTGTACACACGATCGATTTGTCTGATGAAAACGGACCGTTTTCATCGGACGAACCGATCGTGTGTGGCCCCCATCATTTTTTTTCCCCCATCGGTGAAAAAACATAGAACCCGTTTTAAAATTTTCGTATGGTTAAAAAACCAATAGAAAAAAACGATCGTCTGTGGGGAAATCCATCGGTCAAAAATCCACGCATGTTCAGAATCAAGTTGACGCATGTTAGGAAGCATTGAACTTCATTTTTCTCAGCACGTCGTTGCGTTTTACGTCACCACGTTGGACACGATTGGATTTTTAACCGATGGTGTGTTAGGCAAGACTGATGAAAGTCAGCTTCATCGGATATCTGATGAAAACGAACCGATCATATGTACAGGTCATAAGGGTTTACAACCACTTTAACAACCAATAAACTATAAAAAGTGGTTCTAAGCCGCCTTGACTTCTCTGCCTGTCAGTTGTCCCAGCAATCTTACTGAGTTTGCCAATCATACAGTAAATGAGTTCTGTTAACTGTGCCAGGGGAAGAGTTTTTTCAAACTGACACCCGTTCCAAAAGACAATTTAACAAGGAGGTAAGAAAAATGAGCTGCTGGCCAGAGAAAACCTATTAAAAGACGTTCAGAGTATTTCTGGTCTTTAAGCAGAATGGTTCTTTGAAAAGTCTGGGGCAACATGTAACCAACAACAGATGTACAATATCTCACAAAAATGAGTACACCCCCTCAAATTTTTGTAAACATTTTATTTTATCTTTTCGTGCGACAACACTGAAGAAATTACACTTTGCTACAATGCAAAGTATGAAGTGCACAGCTTGTATAACGATGTACATTTTCTGTCCCCTTAAATTAACTCAACAAACCGCCATTAATGTCTAAACCGCTGGCAACAAAAGTGAGAACACCCCTAAGTGAAAATGTCCAAATTGGGCACAATTAGCCATTTTTCCTCCCCCAATGTCATGCGACTTGTTAGTGTTACAAGGTCTCGGGTGTGAATAGGGGGCAGGTGTGTTAAATTTGGTGTTATTGCTCTCACTCTGTCATACCAGTCACTGGAGGTTCAGCATGGCACCTCATGGCAAAGAACTCTCTGAGGATCTGAACACGTTCAAATTGTATGCAATCAGGCAGACCCTTGCACTACCATAGTTGAAGGTAAATCTTAGGCTGGGTTCACATATGAGCATGCATCGGCTCACAAGAGTCTGGTGTGTCCGTGGTTACCGTTTCAGGTCTGATTTCAGTCCGAGTTTTTGGCTGAATTCGGACCAAAAGACACAGGGCTCCTGTGCAAATCGCACAGTAGCCATTGCGAAGATATGTGAACCAGCTCCATAGAGAGCCGGTCACAATCTTCTGCTGCACGAATTGGATGCGGTGAAATCTAATCCAATTCACACTAGTGCAGGCATGTCCACTGGTAATTTGGATATATATCTTTTGTTGCCCCCAACGAATCCCAGAGCACCACGTGGCACAAAACGTATATACCATATTTATTGTTCTGGCAGCCTCAGAGGGGACAGGGAGGGGGGTGGGACGAGTGCTGTCAGATAACATACAGGAGAATCTCCTGTTTACTTGGCGGCCTCTGTAATAGGAAGGCCGCCAAGTAAACAGGAGATTCTTCTGTATGTAATCCGTTGGCGCTCGTCCCACCCCCTCCCTGTCCCCTCCGAGGCTGTAGATGGGCATTGATCAGGCTGCACTGATGGCAATAGTGAGACTGCATTCAGAGGATGCATTCATGTCAATGGTGAGGCTGCATTTATGGCACTTGTGAGGCTGCATTCATGGGTACTGACCCTTATTTTGCTTCACAGTTCATTATTCATTTATTTTTTCCTGAAACTTCCCTCTTAAAGTGAAGGTGCGTGTTATACACCATTAAATACGGTATATCCAAATAAGGGCTCTTTCACACGTCCTTTCAGTTTTTGTGTCCGCTCAGTCGGCTCAGCGGGGATCCCCGCTGAGCTCTCGGCGGATAGGGCGGTCCCCGCACACTATAGGGTTTTCTTCCGTCCGAAAACCGGATCCCGACGGACGCGGACGCTAGCGGATGCTCCATCCGCTAACGGACGCGTTCCC
Organism: Rana temporaria; assembly: GCF_905171775.1. Taxonomy (NCBI): domain Eukaryota; kingdom Metazoa; phylum Chordata; class Amphibia; order Anura; family Ranidae; genus Rana; species Rana temporaria. The sequence continues at coordinate 134,817,394 of NC_053494.1, forward strand.
ATAGGGATTCATTACAAGTCCGTTAACGGACTTGTAATGAACGGACAGGCGGAGCGGACGTGTGAAAGAGCCCTAACACAACCAAGCTCATCCTTAAGACTCCTCACAACACAGCCACAAAGGCAAGAGAATTCTGGTTGGGCAGTGTATTAGTTAATTTGCATTTAATTGTAATGGTTCTAAAAATGTCAGGCCCTTACGCATGTTCACTTCATCAAATATGGCCCTCTTTGAAAAAGTTTGGACACCCTTGCACTAGTGTGAACCCAGCCTAAAGGAACTTGAATTAAAAAAAAAAATATTATAATATATGGCCAGCTTTAGGGTTTCAGATTTTCATCCAGGCATCCCTCTCGTTAATTACCACCTCACTACTTACAGTTTCTCCTTGTTTTCTGGTTGTAAGGAATTACTTACCGGTATCTACTTTTTGTGATGCAGGAGAGCCAAACACACCTTCTATAGATTCCTTGCTGCCTCTCCCCTACCAAAAACCTGAGTATCACCCTAGGTTCACATCTCTGCAGGCTGTGGTTGCGTGAGCACGACAGCACAGTCAAATGGAGTGGTCTGCTGTGCCTGCGTTTCTGAAAAAAAAAAAAAAAAAGAAAAAAAAAAAGATGCATGCACCTTTTCTAAAAGGCAGCCACAGGGAAATCTGCTTTCTCTGCTGTTCCCACACTGCGATTTTACACGCGTGGTGGTGCCATTTTAGAATTTACAGCAGCCCTGTGCGTTTCCGCAGAGCAGTGCGTTTTCACTGTGGGCGGTTGCAGGTTCGGGAATATCTGCAGTTCCCGGCACCGCGTCAAAGCGCCAGAGCTAAGGCATCATTCAGAGGGGAGTACCTGTCCGTACACCTGTGTGAAGGGCCCTCTTTGCCTGCACGGAATGTTCTGCGCATCTGTATGCAGGCAGTCCCATTCATGTCTTTTGTGACACACTGGGGGTTATTTACGAAAGGCAAGTCCACTTTGCACTACAAGTTGGAAGTGCAGTCACTGTAGATCTGAAATGAGGGAAAGCTCTGCTGCTAAAATTATGTTTATCTTCCCCCTCAGATCTAAAGCGACTGCACTTCCAATTGCACTTTTAGTGCAAAGTGGATTTGCCTTTAGTAACCAACCCCCAGTGTCTGGCTGGCTGCACTGACACACAGCTGCCAATATCGGAAAGTGACTGCCTGCACCCAGATGTTACCAGGGCTGTGGAGTCGGTAGATAAATGTTTCGACTCCTAAATGTTGCGACAATCTAAATTTAGTAGGAGTCGGAGTTGGGGTCGGTGCATTGTTTGCAGACTCCGATTCCGACTCCAGGTACCCAAAATTTCCTCCGACTCCAGATACCCAAAATTTCCTCCGACTCCACAGCCCTGGATGTTACTGTGCACCCTGTGCAGGCAAGGGCAGCCCCTGCATAGCTATGTCTGTGTGAAGGAGGCCTAGGGCTCTATTCACACAAGCGTTTACACGCTGCAAATTCCAGCAGCAAGAATCTGTAAATTCCTGTGGTTGGAATTGACAGACGTGTGTTAATAGCAGCTACCAGTGACTATTTGTACAGCCAGCGATTTCCCGTGGTGGTTGAGGCTGGACGCACTTTGTATGAGCCCTGCCATCCGACCCACAATGCTGCACACTCACTCTGCCCCCGGGCATTGTATCAGCACCCGTGGTATGCTTCCCACACTTTGGGAATCACTGCCCTCTTAAATCCGTTTAACTTGGCTTCCATTCCTGGTAGCATCCATAATTCACACAGGAAAGCTGGTATCAGTAACAGACTATCGGTGTTGATACAAATAAAAAAACAGTCTAAAACTTTTTCTGCCAAACCGTGCATCCAAAACAAACAAGTGACACAGATAAATCGTCGTATTCATAGCACGCTTTTATTAGTGAAGTTTTTGCTTTGCCTCCTAAGGCAATATGTCTAATCCTTGGTCTATTTTGTAAGTAAAACCATTAATAGCTGCCAGACTCTTTAGTACTCATCTTTCAATGTAGTAAGGATTTCAATAAGAGCAAATGGTACAAATCTCAGGGATTTTGAATGGTTTTCAATAGCATTACGGCGATAACACACACCTGTTAAATAAAAGCTCAATTCCAGATTTTTTTTTTTATTAATCCACTTTTTAGCGAAACCTGTTGGTTGCAGTGTGTGTGACAACATCACGTGTCGACGGGAGAGACGCCGTCACTAGCGTTTTTAACTACCGGGCCAATTCTGACACTTCTCTCCTACATGTAAAAATCATCTTTTTTCTGCTAGAAAATTACTCCGAACCCCTAAACATTATTTTTTTTTTTAGCATAGACCCTAGGGAAAAAATGGTGGTCCTTGCAACTTTTTATCTTGCACGGTATTTGCGCAGCAATTTTTCAAATGCATTTCATGCATAAAAAAGTAAAGTTATCCCATTTTTTTTTGCATAATGTGAAAGATGTTACGCCGAGTAAATTGATACCTAAAATGTCACACTTTAAAATAAGTCCCCAGATCTCGCCCTCTAAAATAAATGAGACTTTGGAGACCATCTGGCCCGCCGGAAATCTCTATGGTCAACATCCGAAGCCACTCGATACCTTCTCCAGCTCGCCGATAACACGCGAGTCGGTAGAAGCCCGCCGCCTGTAAGAACGATCAAGCGAATGAGCAGCTGCTATGGTTGTTCTTACGATGAAGGGAATCGCCGGCTGTAAAAGAAGACATCCGAATGAGAGATCCAACTGCAGGCATCATTCAGATATCACCTCTCAAAGTCTGCAACATCATATGACGTTGGGCGGGAGGGGGGTGGTTAAACCCAATGCCATTTTTGAACTGCCTAAGTGCGAGTATATTTTAATTTATAAATAAATAAATCTGGCTTTACTGCACTATGGAATTTCCCTGCTTATCTTCCGGGTGTGGCCTTATGAAAAGCATTTTCATGATGTATGAGAGAGAGACGATCTCCAACTACCCATCGTATTCCACTTAAGATGCAGGTCATTACGATTTGGCTTTGTGTTGGAGCTTCTTATCTAGAGATGCATTACATGCGTTTTTGATCCCTATAATGTGGGATCAACACTGGTTTTTAAGCAGCCACTTTTCTTAAAGAGCACTTTAAGCACTAAGAAGGTCTTCAGCACTGAGCACTTCTGTCACCAGTAAAAATACAAATTACACAAGTAAAAACATGCGAGGACTTTTTTGCATCTAGAGACTTTATTCTCCAATTCCTTGCATTTGATTTTATTTGTTTAGCTTATTTGCACATTAATTGCTTGATTTGTACTGATGTTATGTTGCAATATGTTTGTTTTTATAATATGTTTAATTTAATTTGCACTTTATTAAGTATCATGTATCACATAAGAGTTTCACAGGTCTTTTAGTTTTGGATTGATTTGATCAATTGTTATAGGATTTAAAGGACAGCGCACTTTATTGTTTCTAAAGATTTGCTGTTGGCCCAGTGTCTGAGTTATTAAGGTTGCAGCAGTCCAATATTTAGTGTAGTATTTTGAGCTAAGCGCAAGATTTTTTTATTTTAATACCAGGTTAAATGATGCTCAGTGTAATTCAACTCACTTCCTATAAGCCTAGGGTGTGAAGGACACTCCCCTTGAAGGGTGTCATTAAGCCACCCTGTGCCCATAAAAGAATGCTTCATAGACCAATGCTTATACTGTCCATTGCAGGAGGAGGAAGAGGTGTCATGCTGGGGATGGCTCCAGAGGGATGTATATACAGTATTTTCTGGTGTATAAGACGACCTTTTACACCGGAATTACACAGTTAAAAAACGGGGTCCTCTTATACGCTGAATGAAGCAGCTGCCCGATTGATATCAGCCCGCCGGGTGCTCTGTAATGCTCAGATGTGGCCTCTTCGTAAAAAACGCCATTACCGCACAAGGGGGTCGTCTCAGAAGGGGGTCGTCTTATACGGTGAGTAGAGCACAAAACCACCGTTTTGAATTGAATATTAGGGGGTCATCTTATAGGCCCAGCCGCCTTATACTTGCCAGAAAAGGCTGTTGCTAGGTAGATCGTCCTAATCTGCCACTTCCATTTCTGTGGCAGTCTTCATTCTTCTCCTCCTCGCGTTGGCCTTCTGGGAAATCGGGCGCGCTGTCTTTTGTGTGTGTCTCAAAAGACAGTCGGCCATTCACAAAGCGCCGCGTGACTCGCACATGCGTAATAGATAATGGGCAGTGAAACCACAAGGCTTAGAAGGAATGGCGGCGCCAGCACCCGATCCGATGGACAGATCGGCCTCGGGGGGCCAAAATCATGGGCACCCTGGACAGGCAAGTGTGCTTATTAAAAGTCAGCACTTAGTGTTTCTAGCTTCTGACTTTTAAAATGTTTTTTTTCTGCTGGAACACAGCTTTAAAAAGTGTTTGTAAAGCTACGTTTTTTTTTTTTTTAAATAACAAACTATTATATATACCTACCACCACTGGACAGCTCGTTTTGCACAGAGTGGCCCCGATCCTCCTGTTCTGGGGTCCCTCGGCGGCTCTCCTGGATCCTCCCTGCTTCAGATAACCCCTTAGGAGAAGCACTCTCCCAAGGGGGTTACCTTGCGTGTGCGCTCCCGAGGCCAGCATTTGCATCCACAGACAATGCCGGACTCGGCCCCGCCCCTGGGTCATTGGATGTGATTGACAGTAGCGGGCGCCAATGGCTGTACTGCTATCAATCTAGCCAATCAAGAGCCGGGACCCCGTAGAGAAAGACAGCGCGTACCCACAGAGGAGGAGATGAAGGGGCTCAGATAAGTAAAATGGAGGGCTGGGGGGCCGGTGACTGATAGGTGTTTTTTTTACCTTAATGCATAGAAAAACATGAGGGTTTACAACCCCTTTAAGGCCATATGGGGTGAAGAAATTCGGCACATGCACACACACACACATTACATAATAGAAAAATCAAGATAGCGAATCCCGGTCATGGCTCATTGTGCTCTGACTTTGCTCTTTATTCATATTCTACATACTGGAAAACTGCATTTGATACATTTTTCATGACAACATACAAAAAAGTTCTAAAATCATCATAAAAAGAAACAAAAAGCACACAGTCCTATGTAGATGTGCGAAGCTTTATGGATGGCACTGCTGTGTGCTGGATAAATTAAAAACTATTTTTATCATTGCCATGGTAACTCTCAGTGTAAGTATTGAGCAGCTAACTTTACATAAAAGGTTGCATTCCTCATGGCTTTAGGTCAGTTACAAGATCTTGGGACCAAGGAGATCGGAATTACACCACAGATGACCTGCAGGTAAACAGGGAAATTATACAACAGCAGAAAAAAGTTCCCCGTATCCGAGCCATTAAAGGACTGCTGTGCTGCTAATGGGAAGAGATGGATTTTTCATCATCAACCTGGATCACAATGAAGGAGTCTATAAATATTTCATTCCTTATTTCTACAGCCACTGAACTTAAAGAATAGAAAAATGAAACACGATCTCTAGGAAAAAGTTAAACTCTATCTAAAGCAGTGGTTCTCAACCGTGCTAGTGCCGTGACCCCTTGATAAATTTTCCAAAGTTGTGGGGACCCCCAACAGCAAAATTATTTTCGTAGCATGGGTTGTCAGCACCCAAGGCAGGCCAAGTAATTTGCGCCCCTAACCCACGGACATTTAGCGCTCCCTGGGTCCCTTCCACTTGTACAGTATCAGTGACAGTGCTGGTGAGGGGTGGGATCAGTGGCAGTGCTGCCGAGGAGTTGGGATCAGTGGCAATGCTGGGGGGAGTTCTGATCAGCCAACTTGGGTGCTCTTGATCAAGGTCATCTGCTGATGTGAGAACTGTAGCGGGGACTTTTAATGGCAACTATAATCACAGGTAGTGTTACTCACTGTGTTTCTGGCTTGTTCGCAAAAAGGCTAGGAGAGTGGTGCGAGCTTCAGGAACAGCCCAGGATTCAGTGACCCCTAGCAAATCGCCATTCGACCCCTGAGGGGGTCCCGACCCCCAGTTTGAGAACCACTGATCTAAAGGAAGATGACTCAGCTACTTGCAGTTCTTCGCTCTGTAAGGATAGAAATCTGCAAATATAGAAATATGGATCCTGCTATTGCCGACATGTTTATGACAAGGCATGCCAAGGGGCAGTCATCTTCGTCCTTGCTGTACTACCTGAACAAGCATGCAGCCAGTGTCACGTGAGGACCACATGATGTACACATTCTTTTCCAGGTCACTGAAAGCAGGTGCTGCAGTCGGCAAGTTCCGGCAGATCGTTTTTGACCCCCAATTACACACATAATTGTATCCCTTGGTCTGCCTAGATCTACCCACATCCAGATTTTTTTGAACGCATATACTTTGACTGGATGTGGGCAGATAAAGCTAAAGACGCATCTCCTTATATCCAGACACCCCATAGGGATTACATGGGTCTCTTTACTATCCATCAGCGAAAAATGATCACATATGTGACATCCATTTCCATTCTGATCCAACACAACAGGAGCTCAGTCTAGGATCCCCTGCTGAGATGGAACTGAGGGCATCTGAGTGTATGGTATCCACAGCAGCACATCTAGTCTTGGTATCAGCTGACTCTATGGAGTTGACTATGGATGTTAATGAGCTATGGGCTATGAATCATTGAACAATACCCTTTAGAAGTGTAAAGACTAACTACCTTAAGAACCTCATTCAACTCATGCTAGTATGTTAATTGGAACCTTTCTAAATTGGCGGAAGTGTATGAATGAATACGAGTTAGGGACCTTAGATTGTAAACTCGAGGGTAGGGACTGATGTGAATGTACAAAAATGTATCTATCTATCTTTTTAGGACTGAAAATACCCCCCTTGGCTTATACTCGAGTCAGTACCTAAATTCTTGTCAGGCGTCCATTTTTTTAATGGTCGTGGCTTCCTCCTTTTGTGATAGGCATTTGACACCGTTTTCTGCCTATAACGGAGGTCCTCTCATCCTCTTACAGTTTCCCAGCAGACACTGTGTTCAGTGTTCCGCCAATCGCGGACGTCCTCTTGCTTGAGGATGGGCAGACCTCCTTGATAGGTGGAACACAGTGTCAAATGGCCATCACGAAACAAAACACCTGTCAAGATTGCAGGTACTCGGGCACAGAGAGGTATGGCACAGTGAGACTGCAATGGGCACAGTGAGGTATGGCACAGTGAGACTGCAATGGGCACAGTGAGGTATGGCACAGTGAGACTGCAATGGGCACAGGGAGGTATGGCGCAGTGAGGTTGCAATGGGCACAGTGAGGTATGGCGCAGTGAGGTTGCAATGGGCACAGTGAGGCGTGCAAATGGGCATTGTTGATCCTCTTTTCCCACTTACAGTAGCTGCTGCATTCTCACCCTCGGCTTATACTTGAGTTAATAAGTTTGCCCAGTTTTTTTTGTGGTAAAATTAGGTTCTCGGCTTATACTTATATATATATATATATATATATATATATATATATATATATATATATATATATATATATATATATATATATATATATATATATATATATATATATATATATTCATCACTGTATAAACTGAGTAATAAGTATCTGAAAATAAACTCCACATTAGTGTAGGTCAAGCCCTGCCCAAGCATGACTATATTTTGTCAAAGCCGACTCAGAAGCTCCCCACCATGCTCACGTGAACATGTTACATAAAAAACATATTACCAACAACAAGAAGAAAGATACTTACCCTGGACTTCGGCCTGCTCGTCTAGGAGCTGGTAATAGAACTCTGACTTCTCATGGAATCCTCCTTGCAGCAACATTTTGACAAAATTTGCAATACTCTGCTTTCCTAGAATCCCATATGATGACTGTCCAAGTTTAATTCAAGTTCTGATTTAATTCTCTTTTGAAAAAATATGGTCAGACTAGGGCCAGGGTATGGGCAGATCAAGTTGAAGCTTAAAATGATTGTAAGGTCTGATTTCTTTTCTTATAAAAATAGTGGATTTGCACAGAGCAGCCTCAATCCTCCTCTTCTCGGGTCCCTCTTCTGTGATCCTGGCCCCTCCCTCCTGTTCAGTGTCCCCCACAGCAAGCAGCTTGCCATGGTGGCACCGAGCCGAGTCACAGTGTCTATTTAGACAAAGAGCCCTGTCCTGGCCCCGCCCCCCTCTACGGATTGGCTAGCTGACTTTGATTGAGTGTGTTTGTACACACAGAACTCCATGCTGTGATTGGATACAGTCTAACAGCGGGTCTTAACCAGAAATCATTAGCTGGACCCTGCTGACAAAGTCAGCTGTGGCTGGACAAAACGCGGGACAGCAGGAGGTGCACACATGGGCACCCCAAATCCAGAAGCAAGGCAGCAAAGTTTAGTTACATTGCTGAGCCTGCAACCTGTGACTGAGCGACAAGTGATTAAAATAAAAAACTGAGCTGAACAGAAGCAGATGAAAAAACTAAATATAAACGGACGATATCTGTTTACCTTTGTTTGCCCATAGAAATGCACTGCTGTCCATTTTTTATTCATCAATAGATGGATGAAAAAACAGACAGACGCAAGAGACTGCCTACCAGGATGGTGCCCTGACTTTACTATCCTGTGAATGGATCTACTAGTAGTGGGCCATGATAGCCAAGGTCTATGGCCACTGCAAGGATAAAGTATAGGTGAATGTACCCACAGGACACATCTACATCCAGATGGGAATGGATTTGGTAGTAGTGGGCCATAATAGCTTCAAGGCAGGGTCACAAGCACTAGGCACTATAATAATGCTTTGCTCAATTCACTTGTATTTATAATAGTGGTGCAACGGATCGTCATTGATCCACGATCAAAACGGGTCACCATGTTCGGATTGGCACACCACGCGATCCTCGGATTGAGCTCCGCTGCCCCGGCCATAGAAAAGGCTACGGCCTAGCTCTGAGGGGCCGCCATCTTGGTACACCCGGCGGCGGCCTAGGTGAGCTCCCCTAGAACGGCTCGCTGACGTCATCATCACCTACCTCAACTGTTAGTGGATCTGCCTGCTTGTGTCATTCTATTCTGTAGTGGTAAGACCAAGCAAGCAAACAATCATATATACAGTGGGGGAGATGTGGACATTACAGTTGGGGGGGGGGAGGGGGGAAGATGTGGACATTACAGTTGGGGGGGGGAGGGGGGAAGATGTGGACATTACAGTGGGGGGGGAGATGTGGCCATTACAGTGGGGGGGGAGATGTGGCCATTACAGTGGGGGGGGGAGATGTGGCCATTACAGTGGGGGGGGGGAGATGTGGCCATTACAGTGGGGGGGGGAGATGTGGCCATTACAGTGGGGGGGGGAGATGTGGCCATTACAGTGGGGGGGGGAGATGTGGCCATTACAGTGGGGGGGGGGGAGGAGATGTGGCCATTACAGTGGGGGGGGGAGGAGATGTGGCCATTACAGTGGGGGGGGGGAGATGTGGCCATTACAGGGGGGGGGGGGGGAGATGTGGCCATTACAGTGGGGGGGGAGGAGATGTGGCCATTACAGTGGGGGGGGGGAGGAGATGTGGCCATTACAGTGGGGGGGGAGGAGATGTGGCCATTACAGTGGGGGGGGAGGAGATGTGGCCATTACAGTGGGGGGGGGGGAGATGTGGCCATTACAGTGGGGGGGGGGGGGAGATGTGGCCATTACAGTGGGGGGGGAGGAGATGTGGGCGTTACAGTGGGGGGGGGGAGGAGATGTGGCCATTACAGTGGGGGGGGAGGAGATGTGGCCATTACAGTGGGGGGGGGGAGGAGATGTGGCCATTACAGTGGGGGGGGGGAGGAGATGTGGCCATTACAGTGGGGGGGGGGGGAGATGTGGACATTACAGTGGGGGGGGGGAGGAGATGTGGCCATTACAGTGGGGGGGGAGATGTGGACATTACAGTGGAGGGGGGGGGAGATGTGGACATTACAGTGGAGGGGGGAGAGATGTGGATATTACAGTGGGGGAGATGTGGACATTACAGTGGGGGGGGGATGTGGACATTACAGTGGGGGGGAGATGTGGAAATTACAGTGGGGGGGGGGGGAGATGTGGACATTACAGTGGGGACTATATATGGTGGTGATCCGAAAAATGATCCGATCCGTGACTCTGATCCGAGGAACGATCCGCCACCGTGAGTTTTTTGATCCGTTGCACTCCTAATTTATATAATACTTTTCTACGGTTTACATCTTGTAGAACACTGCAGACTGGGAAAAGCCCGGGACCAGATGGCTTCACGTCGGCCTACATACAAAGGTTTAGTACTATCTTAGTCCCTAGACTATGTCAATATTTCAATGGGTTGGGGCGAGACTATGAGATGAGTAGAGAGGCATTAACAGCTACGATCACTGTCATTAAAAAAGAGGGAAAGGACAATACGAACTGTTCAGGGTTCCGACCTATCTCACTCTTGAATTCAGATACTAAACTGTACGCAAAAATTTTGGCCGAACGAATGAAGGGGGTGATGACTGCCATTGTCCACCCAGACCAGGTTGGTTTCATACCTGGGAGGGAGGGAAAGGACAATGGGGTCAGGGCACTTCTTCTCATGGAGCAGATCAAAGAAAGAGGAACCCCTGGTCTATTCCTGTCAGTAGACGCTGAAAAAGCGTTTGACAGGGTAGACTGGGGGTTCCTGATACAAACACTAGAATGTATAGGAATTGGTCCAAGGATGATCAAATGGATTAAAACGCTCTATTTCCACCCATGCGCTAGGATCAAGATCAATGGATCTTTATCCGCACCCTTCGAGATGAGAAATGGAACCAGGCAGGGCTGTCCCCTGTCCCCTCTTCTTTTTGTCTTATCATTGGAACCCCTGCTGGCAATGGTCCGACAAAATCCAGAAATATATGGAATAGAGGTTGGAGAAGACGAGCACAAATTATCTGCCTTCGCAGACGACATTTTGTTTTATATAAGTAGCCCAAGAGTTACTCTCCCGAAGTTAATAGCTACTTTAAAACAATATGGTGAGGTGTCAAACTTCAAAATGAATACAGAAAAGACGGAGATCTTAAATATCAATATTCTTCAAGAAGAAGAACAATATCTGCGGAAGAAATATAATTTTAAATGGCAAAAAGAAATAAAATACTTGGGAATAAAACTGGCAAATTCCATCAAGAAAATATATAGAATAAATTTTATCCCCCTGCTCAACGAAATAAAAAGGGAAATTAAAAACATATTCAATAGACCTATTTCGTGGTTCGGGAGGATAAATGTAGTGAAAATGGTTCTCATCCCAAAAATCCTATACAAGTTCCAAATGGTCCCAATATACCTTCCACCGTCATTTATTAAAATAATTAACTCCCTCATAATGAACTATATCTGGAACAATAAAAAACACAGGGTGTCTGCTCAAATTCTAAAACGGGCCAAGAAAAAGGGAGGCTTAGCTGTACCCGACATCAGATTGTATTATAATGCTTCGGTTCTCGCAAGGGTTATAGAATGGGCTAAAGAATCCCAGGACAAAAGATGGATAAATATCGAATGCACATTAGCGAGGGCACAGTTAGGGAGATTAATTTGGAATCCACCACAACACAGATCCTTACACACCTCAACACACACAATAACTCATAATGCATGGAGGATCTGGGATAGACTTCACAAACAATTAAAAACAGAATTCAACTCACCCTTTATTGATTTAAAAGAAAACGAATACTTTATTCCAGGGACAAAAGAAGTAGGGGGAAATTGGATCACAAATAGAACACAGTTAAAAGATATAACACTAGATGGCAAAATTAGGACACTTCACGATATTAAATATAGGATTGGAATAAGGGCGCTCGACGAGTGGAGATACTTGCAGTTAGTGTCATTCGTCAAGCGCCTACCACACCCTTTGAGGTCACAAGAGGATTACACCTTATTGGAACAATTGTGTAGTATTGAAAGCTCAAAAGGAAATATATCTAAAATCTATAATTACTTGCAGAAAACGGAAGAGTTGGACACGCTAAAATACATCCAAAATTGGGAAACGGACTTAGGGGTCCCAAGGGGGAAAACGACCATAGGAAGAATCCTGAAAATGACTCACACCTCGGCAGTAGATGTAAGAACTGCCGAGATGAACTTCAAATGTTTGACGAGGTGGTACGCCACCCCAGATAAAATGGCAAAATACAGAGGGGGGGAGTCAGAGAAATGTTGGAGAGGATGTGAGTCAAGAGGAACAATGGCTCACCTATGGTGGGACTGCCTGAAAATTAAAGCTTATTGGAAAAAAATCTTGGCCCTGATAAAGATAATAACAAAAAAAGAAGTGGAAGATAACCCATGGGTAGTTCTCTTTCATGGGGGGGAGATCCCAGAGAAGGAGTACAAGGGTTCACTGACCCCTCATTTATTGAACGCAGCGAAACGATTGATCCCCATTAAATGGAGAGACGCGAAAAGTCCGCAAATGTGGGAGTGGATCGACTCCGTAGAGGACACTTATAGGAGTGAGAAATTAAAATGCGGGAGCTATAAACACAAGGAAGGGGAAAAGGATATATGGGTACCCTGGTTGGAATTTAAAAAGTCCTGGAGGTTCGCAGAAAACCTGAGAGAGGAATAGGAACGCATTTTTCAATTAAGGGAAGGAGTTCTTATAGTGGAGTCGTGGGATGGTCAAGGGAGGGGGTGGGTAGGGGGGGGAGGGGGGACTTAGTTGGGGAGGGGGGAGATGGGGTGCTGGGTATTTCTTTGTCACACAGATAAAACTTTTTAAAAATTCCGTACTTACTATAAAAGAGTGAGTTTTAAACGGTGGAAAAAAAGATGATAATACAAAAACAAACAAATAAATAAAATAAAATTAACAAGTATAAAAACTGGCATAAGAAATGCACCACAAATGATGCTAAACCAGATGTAGAGACGGAATTTTGAATAAAATCATGAGCAAGTCTCTCGCTGTGGTGAAGTCTGAAGTGGCAAAAAAAAAAAAAAAAAAAAAAAAAAAAAAAAAAAAAAGAACACTGCAGACTATCCCTTTCCAAATCTCTGTCATTACTAATATTAGCACAGTTACAGCTGCTGTAATTACCTCAGACAGAAAATTAATCATCGCTTTGCCTTCTTTCAGCACATCCCACAACAGTGATAATACTCATAATAAGACCTGCTGATAACTATTAGTAAGCTCGGGGTAGATACTGTTATTTAATGACTGTAGATTTACAAGGAGATCTGAAGTTAAGTCTCTAGTTATTTTTGGTCAAATTTGATTTTGTTCATTTGCCAAAGACAAACAGAAAAGGGCAACCACATCCTTTAGCCTGTGCTGACCAACCCATATAATTAAAGTACATGTAAACACTAAACGAAGAGTATATTTTTTTACTCTAAAAGTTTTGTGTATCAAACAATTGCCACATTTATTTTAACCACTTACTTACTGGCTACTTGTACCCTCTTCTACCCAGGCCAAATTTTCAGCTTTCAGCACAAGGAGTGTTGAAATTAATCGTAGCATCGATGCATCGCGATTCGACCACCCACGATGCGGCATCGATGCTACGACTTGCATTAATCGATTTTATGACGACGTCACCTGCGCGCCGCTAAATGCCCCGTGTCTGAAAGCAGCCGAAAGAAGCCATGGGCGTTAGCCGCGCCTCATTTCACACCCCCCGCTGATGCAGCTCAAGCGGCCGTGGGCGTTAGCCGCGCCTCTTTTCCCGCCCCCCCCCCGCTGATTCAGCCGAAGAAGCCGTGGGTGTTAGCCGCGCCTCCTTTCCCTCCCCCTGCTGATTCAGCTGAAGAAGCCGTGGGTGTTAGCCACGCCTCCTTTTTCTCTAGCATCATGTCTGCAGTCTCTGATCCTCTAGTATCATGTCCGCAGTCTCTGATCCTCTAGTATCATGTCCGCAGTCTGTCCATCTCTTGTATCATGTCTGCAGTCTCTGTCCATCTCTTGTAGTATTTTGGGGTCAGTCTGGAGCTCCTCTTTAAGTTGTCTGCTGTGTTTACAGTTTGCTACATGCAGAGAGTTTTTTTTTTTTTTAAGAACAGATGAAAACCGTGCGCAGAGGGGAGCTGCGGTGGCTCAACGCGATTGGCACTGCGCTGACAAGCCATTCACCTCTGCAGCTAGGGGTTCGGATCCCGGTCTCCGCTACATGTGAATTGAGTTTGGTGGTCTCAGCCCGGCTCCCGGTGGGTGTGCTATGCGAGGTAAGCCTGCGCTTAGTACGCCCACCCCCCTCCCACAAAAACCACCACACTTACACGCACTCGAAATTGGGTTAACATGCACACACTTTGACCACGCGGCCTCTAAACAGAGGCGAAGGACTAACGGGGCTGGTTGAGCGGGCTAGGTCCTCTCACTCCCTTATAGGGAGTCCCTCTGCCCCGTTGGGCTTTAAAGCAGAGCAGGTAGGGTGGGCTGTGTGGGAGGACCCCCTCACACACCCGCCATTGCCACCCGGGGCATGGAGAAAGGTGGCAGATTGCCTCTGGGGGAGGCCTGCCTACTCCCAACTCCTGCAGTCCGGCTCCTCTCTCGAGTACACGCACAAAATACACTTTTAAAAAAACGTGCGCAGTAATCTTGATGCATCGCGGAATCGAACTGAATCGTGGACAGGGTAATCGTAATCGAATCGTGAGGCCAGTGAAGATGCGCACCCCTATTCAACACTTTACATGACAATTGCACGGTCATGCTACGCTGTACCCATATGAGAGTTCAATAATTTTAATCATTTTTTTTTTCACACAAATGGAGATTTCTTTTGGTGGTAATTAACCACAACTGTGTTTTTGGCTAAATAAATTAAAAAATACAGAAAAAGATGAAAACAGGTAATTTTTCTCCTTCACCAATGAGGCTGCACTGATGGGCATGAATAGGTGGCACTGATGGGCACTGATAGGCGATGCTGATGGGCACTGATAGGCAGCAGTAGTGGGCACTGGTGGGACTGCACCGATAATCAGAGTAGATGACCCTTTAACAGAAGCTGGTTATCGGCTCGGCTTTCCTCAATAACCAGCTACTGTTTACATAGTGATCAGCTGTCATTGGGCACAGGTGATCACGTGGTAAAGGGCCGCTGTGATTGGCCCTTTACCCGATCTGTGATTAGAGGAGTCCAAAAACACAGGGGGTGTGCAGGCAATGCGACCACGGAAGAACGTTATATAATGCCCTTCCGGAAAAGTAAGCCAAAATAAGACTACAGCGCGCGGTGAAGTGGTTAAAGGAAGAACCTGTTTCAATAACTTTTTAATCCTTGTTGCATCTCTATGCTACCGATCTTCTGCATGCTCTGTGTAATCACTCTGACTACATGCATGAGTTCCAGTGATGGCTGCATGGCATTTTTAAGGCAGACTTCTGAACAACCACAATGCCCACGCATGGATCGAAATTTGGCCTGTCCCTGCTGAACCAGCTGAATTTGATCCATGTATAGCCAGCTTAATATTGATTGCAACAGCAACTTGTAGGGACCTTCATGGCAGGATCATCAAGTATTATATTAAAGCCAAAGTTTAGTCCAAAAGAGCAAAATTGACACTGCAGATGTGAGAGAGAGAGAGAGAGAGAGAGAGAGAGAGAGACACACACACACACACACACACACAGAGTCTAGCACACTGTGGGTATACAGCATGGCAAACTAGGGGCACAGCATTGACACAGTATGGATGAAGAACAGGTGGGGTACAAACAGTGGCTAGCAGTGTGAGGGTGTATATAACACGACAGTATAGTCGTTGGGGGGGAATTTTTTTTTTTAACGTTGGTAACCAGGGTTATTGAAACTAGGAGGTGGGTAAAGGGCTATAGCACAAACTTGGTGCAAAAGTTTTTGGACAAATATTAAGCTTCAGGTGTCTGTTTTCTGGACTGTATCACACAATTAGCCTAGGGCAATGATGGCGAACCTTGGCACCTCAGATGTTTTGGAACTACATTTCCCATAATGCTCAACAGCCTCAACTACAATGCAGAGTGCATGAGCATTATGGGAAATTTCAAAACATCTGGAGTGCCCAGGTTCGCCATCACTGGCCTAGGTTCACATTGCTGCAGGTTAAAGGGGTGGTTCACCCTAAAAACTACTTTTTTATTACACTGGCCCCCCACATTACAATACGATTAAGGCTATTTTTTTTTTGATGCTGTACATACCTTTGTACAGCATATTCACCCGTTGCGAGTCCCGCGGGTGTGGGCGTTCCACACATGTCTGTGATTGGCATTTTGACCAAAAACGAGCTCCCCCCCGTCGTGTAAGCCGCGTCACGGTTGGCGAAAGGAGCCGAACGGCGATGCGCATGCGCAGTATATCGCCGACTGGCCGTTCGGCACCTTTCGCCAATCGTGACGCGGCTTACGCGACGGGGGGAGCTCGTTTTTGGTCAAAATGTCACAGACATGTGAGGAACGCCCACTCCCGCGGGACTCGCAACGGGTGAATATGCTGTACAAAGGTATGTACAGCATCAAAAAAATAATAATAGCCTTAATCGTATTGAAATGTGGGGGGCCAGTGTAATAAAAAAAAGTAGTTTTTAGGGTGAACCACCCCTTTAACTCGGGGGCGGTTTTACAAACATCTGTGCGGGTTCCTGTACAGATTGTCTATACAAATGGCCTCCCGAAGTCACCAAAAGTAGTACAGGAACTACTTTTGGGAATCGATGCGGCGCCACACCGGTCCAGACAGTGCCATTGTCGGCAATAGCCGCCGATTTGGCACGTGACTTGACATGTCAAATCACATGCCAAATCGTTCCAATGTGAACCTAGGCTTGCTGATATTTAGGGCCGAAACAACTAATCGATTAATCGACAACTAATCGATTATGAAATTAATCGATCACAATTTTCATAATCGATTAATCGGCCAGTAACATAATAGGGTTAAAAAAACTAAAATTAGCCCCTCATTAGTACAAAAAAGCACATTGCTACTGTAAATATCACTTTCACTGTCCCACAGTAAAAAAAAAAAAAAACAACACCTTACAGTAGCGATTATTTGCTCTTTTTGTACTTGTTTTTTTAACCCCATTATGTTACTAAACATCTCAGGCCTGGGTCACACCTCTGTGTGTTTTTTGGTGCTTTTTGCAGAAACACACTACAGTTCATTTACATGTTTTCCTATGGGACACGTTCACATCCATGATTTTTTTTTCAGCTGCTGCGTATTTGGAAAGGGCAAGGACTTTTTAACGCAAAACGGTGCTTTTTTTTTTTTTTTTTTTGGTTCAATATACTTCAATGGAGAAGCCGCAGAAAAGCATGTAATGTGTTTTTGTGGCAATTTGTGTTTTGTAATCTGCCAAACAACAAATTGGCCCCAAATTTTTTTTTAAAATGCAATTTTTTTTTTAAAGGCTATTAACCGATTAATCGAAACAATAATCGGCCAACTAATCGATTATAAAAATAATCGTTAGTTGCAGCCCTACTGATATTCCCATTGAAGTCTAGATGGCCAAAAATGAATATTTACATATTCTATGATATGTTATTTTTTCTTAATCTCAATACACATTTAATGTAAAAAAAAAAAAAAAAAAAAAAAAAGGAAGACCGATTATGCTCCAAAGAAAGCTCATGTACTTTTTGGAGCGCAAGCTGTAGAGCAAGGAAGCATACAAGTGTGAATACAGACAATTAGAAAGAATGCAATTCTGCATGTTGAGCAGCATAGTGAAAACTGCAAGATTTTTAAAATAGACAGATTTTTTTCCCCCATACATTTTAATGGAGTTTTCTGAAAAACACATACTTACACATGTTTTCAAACCCTCTGTAGGGCCAAAAATGGATGATGCCACCCCTTTACTACTACTGCAAAAACAACATTTCATCCGATAAGCTTTTTCTTTCTATTTTTGTTGAAAAAAATAAAAAAACATGATCACATGATATTAATTCTATGTGCATAAAACACTAAACTGTGCATAACCTTGTAGAAGAAGAGTGCTCCTCCAGCTTGATGTCCTTAATGTTACAAGGGTACCTTGACTTTCTTCTCCATTAGAGAAAGCAATTAGTGCAGCACTTAGGCATTACAGAAAAACTATAAATAAAATGCAAGTCATTTGTGTTTATGTGGTCCTTCCAGCCATTCGGCCAGTTCAGATAAAAAGCGACATTAAACAGTAAGACCCCTTTCACTCGGAGGTGGCTTTCATGTGTTTTAGCGCTAGAAACAGCGCCTGAAAAGCGCCTTCCATTCATTTAAGTGCGACTTTTCACACTAGGGCGGTGCATGTGCAGAACGTTAGGAAAAAAGTCCTGCAAGCAGCATCTTTGGGGTGGATTGGGAGCGCTGTATTTAGCGCTCCCAAAACGCCCTGCCCATTAAAATGAATGGGCAGCGCTTTAAAAAAAATTTAAAAGCAATTCGGAAGTGCCGCAACAGGGGTGCTTTTAACCCCTTCTTTGGTGTTAAAAGCGCCCCACTAGCAGGCAAAAAGTGCTGCTTAAACTCGCTAAAGCACCGCTAAAATGAGCGGTGCTTTAGCACCAAAGCAGCTGCGGCCCCAGAGTCTAAAACTGGTGTCAAGCGAACGTATGTTACAATCACCAGTGAGAAGTTACTGTTCAGTGTACAGCAGATCCTCTGAACTCAAGTTATTTACAAGAGATATTTTTTCTAATTTGGCATTTAGATATTTTTCTTGTTTTCCCACACGCCATCTGGGCTGTGTAGTGAAGATAAAAACACCAACTACAAAGATCTTCGTTTCTTCAAGGCCGGGCGGTGGGGTGGATACCCAGCGAGTCCCAGCTGTGTCCATAAAGGTGAAAGGAGGAGAACAATCAAGTATTTGCACCCCACACACTGCCTTGGTCCCTGCCAATTAACCTCTCTGTCATCGGCTCTGCAATAAAAACAATGCATACCTTTTCTACTAGCATCTGAAATATCAAGATTCATTATCGGGACCCTCAAATAGTATTGTTCATCGTAAATTAAGGCATAACTCCAAGCAAACTGTGATGCCGCGTACACACCATCGGTCAAACCGATGAGAACGGTCTGATGGACCGTTTTCATCGGACCAAACCGATCGTGTGTGGGCCCCATCGGTTATTTATCCATAGGTTAAAAAAAAGCAATCTTGTTTTAAATTTAACCGATGGATACCTAACCGATAGAAAAAAAAAACGATCGTTTGTAGGCACGTCCATCGGTTAAAAATCCACGCATGCTTGGAAGCATTGAACTTCGTTTTTTTCAGCACGTCGTCGTGTTTTACGTCACCGCGTTCTGACACGATCGTTTTTTTAACCGATGGTGTGTAGGCACGACTGACCATCAGTCAGCTTCATTGGTTAACCGATGAAAACGGTCCATCAGACCTTTCTCATCGGATGGACTGATCGTGTGTACAGGGCTTAAAATGCACAGATTAAATTCATTTATGGGAATTGCTTTACCTGCCAAAGGATATGTAATTTGTACGAGTTAAGAGTACGAGTTTGCACTTTGTAGCTAGGAGCCCTGGTTCACACTAGGAACGATTTGGAACGATTTGAGATGCGATTTGACATGTCAAATCGCATCTCAAATCGGCGGCAATTGTCGGCAATGGCACTGTCCTAATCAGTGCGACGCCGCATCTGCGATTTCAAAAAGTAGTTCCTGTACTACTCTTTGCGATTTCGGGCCGCGATTTACATTAAATTGTGGCCGAAATCGCGGCAAAATCGCAGCCGCGAAATCGCGGTAAAATCGCGCATTTTACCGCGATTTTGAATTCGCAGCAGTGTGAACCTAGGCATAACCACTATCCTCTGGTTCAGTTTTGCCGATTCCTGTGTCACCTCTCTGCTCTCAACCTACTAATTCAGCAAGGATTCTGCACTGTCATAATTGATTGAGTCACCAAAGACACTCAAAAATTTAAAATTTGAAGTAGAACTCTAGCCAAAAATTGTATTTTCTATTTTTGCATTGATTTAGGGAAGGGTTAAAATCTGTCAAATTTCTATTTCTATTTTTTACCATTAGGGAGATTCATCTTTACTAATGGGCTTGGGACCCTGGTCCCAACCTACCTGCCCGATTCCACCAGGAAGCCGCCACTGCACACCACCAATCACAGGCAGCGAGGCATTTCTCGGGCCGCAGCTGCACAGATCAGGAAATTTCTCACTGCCTGAGATTAGCAGTGTGCAGTGGCGGCTTCCTGGCCGGATCGGGCATGTGGGTTGGGACTAGGATCCCAGACACACCCAGGCCCATCTCTAGTGGCTAATCACCCATGCGAATGCAGACTAGCTAAACAGATTCTTACTTTCCCTCTCCCCAACATATAAGGAATAACCCCATAATGGGGTGAAAGCCCATAAGATTTGATAGCTTATGTTTGTTACAATGATTCAGTTACAGATTGTACTAGTTTCTACTGAATCTGAATTCGTAATCATAGTCATTCCTGTCTCCATCATGTATTTCTTTAGTAAAAAATTGCGCAAAAAATTAAAGAATTAAAAATAGCCAGGATGAACCATACACACATCAACCTGCTCAGAGAACTCCAGTACAGTATCGGCTATATATTTACTTGCGACACCATCAATACAAGTCTGTAAATCTCTATACCTTCACCAAGTCTATC
Source organism: Rana temporaria (assembly GCF_905171775.1). Classification (NCBI taxonomy): domain Eukaryota; kingdom Metazoa; phylum Chordata; class Amphibia; order Anura; family Ranidae; genus Rana; species Rana temporaria. The sequence continues at coordinate 134,837,999 of NC_053494.1, forward strand.
TAAAAGCCATAAATCACATGTAACCGCAGACACAACTGGGTGGGCTGAACAGTTATTTCTAATCATCTGTCAAAATCCAGATAAATATTTTCACATTCTAATCTACTTGTTCCTATAATCCTGCATTACCTTCTGCATATATCTAAAACTAAGCTGAAGCAAGGAAACCGAGGCTTCTGTTCAGCTGTCATCGCTGCTCTATGGATTGCCAAGATGTTGTATTTATAGAAGCTGTGGACCAAAACAATATCTGCAACATTTTGGTGGCGATTCTGCACTTGTGCGGCTGCATGCGGGAACCCAATGCGATTTGCAGAAGAAAACGTCCAGATTTTAACAAAACGGCATGGTGTACCATTAACTAATTGCTACTCCATGCACTGAAAAAAGCAGTGTGGTTTCCCGCATTCCTGCAGGAAACGTAGGTACAGTAGCCCATTTAAATTAATAGGCTGCTGTGCCCATGCAAACGTGGCACGCACAAGCACTTAGGCGTGAACCTAGTCTTAAAGTGCATCAATGGTCAAAATGTAAAATCATTTATTCACTTCCACATTGCAATTCAATTATTTCTAGCTTTCACCTATTAATCTGAACAATCTTTGCGTTGTTAGAGTCCATGCACACTTGTGCGACTTAAAAATTGTGGAATTTGGATTTCCATTGCAATTTAACCTGCAACTTCATGCAATTTTGATGCAACTTTGGATTAGTGTGACTTTGTGCTTTACAAAGTCGTTAGCCAAGTGCAGAATGGAAACTTTTGTTTGGTTTCTTTACTTTCTACCAAATTCCACATTTTGGGAAAGGAATTCGATTGACGCATTTGAATTGTGTGTGAAGGATAGCTGGTTGTTAAGAAGCAGGCCGGGAAGCCAGCTGCTGCGTCCTTAAAGCGGAGGTTCACCCAAAAATCCACTTTTTGACATTAGCTGTAGCATACTGCTAACATCTGCAGTATGCTGTTTTTTTGTTTTTTTTTACTTGTACTTATCGTTATATGAGCCCTTGTTTTCCGGCTCCGAGCGGGGAATCCTGCGGGGAATGGGCGTTTCTAAGCGAAGAGGAGTTGATTGACGGCTGCTAAGGCGCGTCTTGGCCTCTGTTTAATCTTCAACTGCCATGATGCTGCACATGTGATCAGTTATGACACCAGCCATTGGATGGTTTGACAGTTTGGTTGAGAGCACAACCAATGTGACAGTTGGCATTCCCGGCATGCCAGGAATGTAACTGCTTTTTCAAACTGTTAAATTGATGGGTTTACTTCCGCTTTAAGGATGCTGGAAAGTTCATTTTGATGGTGAACCTCAGCTTTAACAACTGATGACTTATCAGCGGGTTTCTCCACTGAAAAAAAAAAAAAATGAAAAATACGGGGCCTCCCCCTATGAATACCAGGCCCTTTGGGTCTGGACAGGATTTTAAGTGGAACCCCACGCCAAACATTTAAAACAGGCATGGGGCCCTCCACCAAAATCTATACCAGACCCTTATCCACTTTTATGCAGAGTATACATCGGAGTCTATGACCCTCAAGTCGCATGAACGTTAGACCAAAGTAATGCAGGAGCTACCTTAAAGTTGTTGCGACTTTAAGTCGCACAAACATGAACGGTACTCATTGAGAAACATGGGGTGTCACTTTCCATGCGACTTTGGGGTCCAAAGTCGTACAAGTGTGAATGGGGCCTTAAACTTACTTTATGGAGATCCAAAACACATTTCCTTCTTTAAAGCGGAGCGCCAACCCTAAAGTGGAACTTCAGCTCATCGGATTCCTCCCCCTTTCCAGTGCCACAATTGGCACCTTTTGGGGGGGAGGGGGGACAGGATACCTGTCCTTGACAGGTATCCTTTCCCACTTCTGGGAGTCCAGCCGCAGCCATGACGCGGCAGTGACGTCACTGCCGGGCTCCCTCCTCCTCCTCCTCCCCTGGTCGTCGGGCTAATAGAAGAGAGGAGCGGGGCCTCGCGCATGTGCAGTAGGGTTCCTGGCGTGAAGCCGAAAAGGCTACACTGCAGGTTCCCTTACCCACAATGGTGGCGGCAGTGTAGCCTTTCGGCTTCATGCCGGAAACCCTACTGCCGACATCGCTGGACTCCAGGACAGGTAAGTGTCCATTAAAAGCCAGCAGTTGCAGTATGTGTAGCTGCTGGCTTTTCATTTTTTTTTCCTGGACCTCCTCTTTAAATTCTGTGACACGTATTCACTATGTCCTGTGGTGGGCACTGCTGTGTCACACATTTCACAGAGCCTGCCCTCGGAACTAAAGAGCTGCAGAAAGTAGGTATTTTAGGAGGCGGAGTCAATCCAGAAAATCAAAAGTAGGCAGCAGAGGAGAAGCTGTAAAGCATGCTGGGAAACCAGGAAGTTGTAGAAAGACATGGCCAGCAGACAGGCAGCACCCACAACAAAAAAAGGTGATTTTTCATGTAAAATTGTATTAAAAGGTCAAGAATTTGCATTTTTTTTGTGCACATGTGAAATGCAATGCATTTTAGAACTGAAGATTATTTAAAATCCTCAAACATTATAAAGAGGACCCCGGGGAATAAAATTGTGCTAGTTGCCATTTTTTATGTCACATAATATTGCAATGGTTTATCAAATGCACACATTTAAAATTAAATATATTACCCAATTATTTTGTAAGATATAAAAGATGAGGTTGCACTCAGTAAATAGACATGTCAAGCCTGAAAACCGCGTGATCCTGTGAAATGGCGACAAACTGGTACACTGTCCATAGACAATGTTTTAAAAGCTCTTTTAGGCACTAGAATTATTGCTCTCACTCCGGCACGCATGGTGTTATATACAGTCATTCATTTGAGTAAAGTTGTAATTTTCTGCCCTCCAATGTATAAGCTTCTGCACAGCGGTACACATGTCCTCCAAGGGATTTGAAATGGACACATGCCTAAAATCCACTGAATAGTCATATCGCAAATCAAAATTGTATACTGCATAGATTTCAGAACTCACAGTCAGTCACCGGTTCATTTTGACCTTTTTATGTGAATATATCCATCTAATAATCTCCTCTACTACAATTTCCATAACGTGCAAATCTACCACACTGTGGGTACACGAGGAAAGCCATCTTGTCCAGATGCAAGCCGGCAGCTCTGCAGACACGCTTTCTTTTTTACACTTCAGTAAATCCAGCCTTTTGCATAGTGCATGAACTTCACATGTTGTGTGCATATGGGAATACTGGACAACTATGTCCTTCCAAAGTCGCCTGGGACCTTGTGATGTTTCGGTAAGGAACGTTCTGCTTGCTACATATGGGTGATCAAATGTGCCACATACATTGGCAGAAACCGTGGCATGCTGAGCCAGAAGATAGCAATGACATCTGTCTCTGGGTCCCCCCCACTCCCACCTCCCTTTTCTTCCCAATCACAAAGCAGCAGCAGAGATTTACCAAGATAAAGACCCTTTACAGAGCCGTCATCCAGTATCACTGAGAATATGCAGACTGGGTAGCAGGCTCAAGAGAATTCCGATATACTGCATTTCATACAGACGTCTGTAATCATAAAGTATTTTAACGGCAAGTTGAGAAACGTATAATGACTGCAAATTGTCCAGATCTACAGTATACAAATAAAATACGACAGGCTGACAATGCTGCTGAGAACTACAAGACAGTGGCTTTGTGGCGTAAGTTTACAACAAGAAGTGCTGTTGCTGGCAGGATCTCCAGGTAAGAACATTTTCAGAGAAGAGAGGCACCTCTAAGTGTAGCAATAAGTTGCTAAATGTTGTACCTTTATTAACCTCCTGAGACCCGCGCTATAGCCGAATGACGGCTACAGCGCGGATCTGAATATCCAACTGGACGTCAATTGACGTCCGCCCCTTTGGAGCGCTCCAGAGCGCGCAGCGGGGAACTTCTGTGTTGGCCGTGTCCCTTGCACACAGCCAATTACAGATCGCCGCGAACGGCCAATCAGAGTGGCCGATTGCAATGCGAGATCTGTGCGGCCAATGAGAGATGATCTCATATGTAAACATATGAGATCATCTCTCATTGCCGGCTCACACAAAGACAGCGTCCTGTCTCTGGAGAGAAGATCGATCTGTGTCTCTTTTACATAGGGACACAGATCGGTCACCCCCCCCCCAGTCACCCCCACCTACAGTTAGAACACTATATAGGGAACCCCTTCCTCACCCCCTAGTGTTAACCCCTTCAATGCCAGTCACATTTATACAGTAAATAGTGCATATTTATAGCACTGATCGCAGTATAAATGTGAATGGCGCCAAAAATGTGTCAAAAGTGTCCGATGTGTCCGCCATAACGTCGCAGTCCCAATAAAAATCGCAGATCGCCGCCATTTCTAGTAAAAAAAAAATAATAATAATAATAATTCTGTCCCCTATTTTGTAGGCGCTATAACTTTTGCGCTTATTGCGTTTTTTTTTTTTACCAAAAATATGTAGAAGAATAAGTATCGGCCTAAACTGAGAAAAACATTTTTTTTTTTTTTTAATTGGCATATTTATTATAGCAACAAGTAAAAAATATTGTATTTTTTTTTTCAAAATTGTCGCACTTTTTGGTTTATAGCGCAAAAAATAAAAACCGCACAGGCGATCAAATACCACCAAAAGAAAGCTCTACTTGTGGGGGAAAAAAGAACGTCAATTTTGTTTGGGAGTCACGTCGCACGACCGCGCAATTGTCAGTAAAAATGACGCAGTGCCGGAAGCTGAAATTTCACCTGGGCAGGAGGGGGGTATATGTGCCCAGTAAGCAAGTGGTTAAATGTAACCATATTATTACACGAAGAGCCGGTTCTCACTTCCGCGGCACGACTTTGGGGGCGATTCTGCAAGTCGTCCTGAAGACGACTACAGAGGCGACCTGCAAAATGGCTTCTGTATAGAAGTCCATGCAGGTCGCCCCGAGCCGCCCCTGAAGTCGTGCAAGAACCTTTTTCTAAGTCGGAAGCGACTTGCGTCGCTCCTATTAGAACGGTTCCATTGCATTGAATGGGACGCGACTCGTCAGGCGGCTGAGCCCCAGTGTGAACCGGCTCTTAGAGGCTCCTCTCCTTTTTAATACTCAATTGTGACACGATGCTACTCTTAGATCAAGACATCACTTGTATATCAAGGCAAAATTTATTAAAACATTTTGCTTGTCCTGCAAAACGCTCTTCAAACCAAGTTAGTCTCAAACCAAGGTTTCATTGTACAGTATATGTTATCTGCAGAATTAAAAAACACTTCTATTATGGATCGTAAAAATTGTCTGGAGAGCCACTGCATAAAATTTACATAAATATGTCTACAGAGAAGGTCAGGAGAAATGAAAATTAATAACGGTCACGCTGGGCTTTATGAACAAGACGCAACGTATATAAACCCCTCTAATGCCTTCAAACCTTTGGAATTTTCTACCTCTTAAACACATTCACCAAGTAAATCTAAGCTTAATCCTACTGAACCATTTTTTTTTTAGGAAACATTCCAGTGAGCCCTAACCATAAGATCTTTATGCAACATAACAGTACCCATCTGGAACATTACTGGTCATAACCACTTAAGGACCCCTTCACGCCGATATACGTCGGCAGAATGGCACGGCTGGGCACAAGCACATACTTGTACGTCCTCTTTAAGAGCCCAGCTGTAGGGTCGCGAGCGTGTGACCGGACGCGCGGGACCTGATCGCCGCCGGTGTCCCGTGATCGGTCACAGGAGCTGAAGAACGGGGGGAAGGTTTACACACACGTTCTTCATTGTGGCAATGTCAGTGATCGTCTGTTCCCCGATATAGGGAAGGACGATCACTGACATCACACGTCTAGCACCGCCCCCCTACAGTTAGAAACGCACATGAGGTCACACTTAACCCCTTCAGCGCCCCATAGTGGTTAACTCCTAAACTGCAATTGTCATTTTCACAGTAAAAAGTGTATTTTTATAGCACTTTTCGCTGTGAAAATGACAATGGTCCCAAAAATGTGTCAAAATTGTCCGCCATAATGTCGCAGTCACGAAAAAAAAAAAAATCGCTGATCGCCGCCATTAATTTAAAAATAAATAAATGCCATAAAACTATCCTTTATTTTGTAAACGCTATAAATTTTGCACAAACCAATCGATAAACTCTTATTGCGATTTTTTTTTTATCAAGAATAGGTAGAATACGTATCGGCCTAAACGGAGGGGGAAAAAAATGTGTTTTCATATCTTTTTTTGTGGATATTTATTATAGCAAAAATTAAAAAAATATTGAATTTTTTTCAAAATTGCTCTATTTTTGTTTATAGCGCAAAAAATAAAAACCACAGAGGTGATCAAATACCACCAAAAGACAGCTCTATTTGTGGGGAAAAAAGGACGCCAATTTTGTTTGGGAGCCACGTCGCACGACTACGCAATTGTCAGTCAAAGCGATGCAGTGCCGAATCGCAAAAAGGGGCAAGGTCCTTAACCTGCATAATGGTCCGGATCTTAAGTGGTTAAGTCTTACTAAAAAATTTACACTTGATTAGTGTATGAGCTGGTGGAAAAAGTATGTGAACCCTTGGATTTAATAACTGGCTGAACCTTCTTTGGCAGCAATAACTTCAACCAAACATTTCCTGTAGTTGCAGATCAGACGTGCACAACGGTCAGGAGTAATTCTTGACCATTCCTCTTTACAGAACTGTTTTAGTTCAGCAATATTCTTGGGGTGTCTGGTGTGAATCGCTTTAAGGTCATGCCACAGCATCTCAAATCGGGTTGAGATCAGGACTCTGATTGGGCCACTCCAGGAGGAGTATTTTCTCCTGTTTAAGCCATTCTGTTGATTTACTTCTATGCAAAATGTCTTGATAAACTTGGGAATTCATGTTTCCTTCGATGATAGCAATCCGTCCAGACCCTGACGCAGGAAAGCAGCCCCCAAACCATGATGCCCCCACCACCATACTTCACAGTTGGGATGAGGTTTTGATGTTGGTGTGCTGTGCCTCATTTTCTCCACACATAGTGTTGTGCGTTTCTTCCAAACAACTTTGGTTTCATCTGTCCACAGAATATTTTGCCAGTACTGCTGTGGAACATCCCGGCGCTCTTGTGCAAACTGTAAAAGTGCAGCAATGTTTTTTTGGACAGCAGTGGCTTCCTCTGTGGTATCCTCCCATGAAATCCATTCTTGTTTAGTGTTTTACATATTGTAGATTCGCTAACAGGGATGTTAGCATATGCCAGAGACTTTTGTATGTCTTTATCTGACACTCTAGGATTCTTCTTCACCTCATTTAGCAGTCTGCGCTGTGCTCTTGCAGTCATCTTTACATTACGGCCACTCCTAGGGAGAGTAGCAGCAGTGCTGAACTTTCTTCATTTATAGACAATTTGTCTTACCGTGGACTGATGAACAGCAAGGCTTTTGGAGATACTTTTATAACCCTTTCCAGCTTTATGCAATTCTTAATCGTAGGTCTTCCGAGAGCTCTTTTGTGCGAGGCATCATTCACATCAGGCAATGCTTATTGTGAAAAGCAAACCCAGAACCAGTGTGTGTTTTTTATAGGACAGCTGTAACCAACACCTCCAATCTCATCTCATTGATTGGACTCCAGTTGGCTGACACCTCACTTCAAGTAGCTCTTGGAGATGTCATTAGTCTACGGGTTCACATACTTTTTCCACCTGCACTGTGAATGTTTACATGGTGTGTTCAATAAAAACATCGTAACATTTAATTCTTTGTGTGTTATTAGTTTAAGCAGACTGTGATTGTCTATTGTTGTGACTTAGATGAAGATCAGATCACATTTTATGACCAATTTGTGCAGAAATCCATATTCTTGCAACTGTATTTCAATACACTAATTAATAAATTTCTGTTTGTCAGTGACTCCTGACTTTTCGCAGGTCCCCTGATAAGAATTCTCTATGGGAGATTTTTTTTTTGACGCTCAGTGAAATGGTTGCCATGACAACTAAGTATGCTTCTTAAAGCATAAAAGCAGCGGGCAGCGTGGTCTGAAATGCAGCTCTTTACTGTGCTGCGAGTAATTACAAGAATGGGTGCCGATCCTAATACAAAATGACCACATTTTTAAAGAGCTTTTAATACTCGCAGGACGAGTTATATGTTAATTACAACTCTCTATTTTTAATGAAATATAAAATATACACACCCTCTGAGCCGTAAATAAATATGGATAACAAACCTCCCAAGTCATTAAGGGCAGCATACAGAACACCAAATACCACTCTGAACATTGGAGCGCAACTCCAAGAAACTTTAAAATGATGCCTTGCAGTGGGGATGTGCCCACAATGCAAGGGTTAATTGCTCCCTTAGATCTAGGAAAGCAGATTTATACCATCCTCGGCTCCTTCCCGCTGCTAGACCAGTTCCTGCAGGGTCTCCTCAATGCCCCACCGGTCTATGGTCCTGATGTCATTACGCCCAGTGCAGGGTCCACAGTCATAGGGACAGACCACTGCCTGGGAGTACCATCTGCACAGAGGATTAGATAGGTAAAAACGCTTCTCTTCTCCCCAAGATAAAACAAGTGGCGATTCCTCGCTGTGCAGAAGCAGCCCCACTCCAAGGCACAAAACGCTTCTCTTCTCCCCAAGATAAAACAAGTGGCGATTCCTCGCTGTGCAGAAGCAGCCCCACTCCAAGGCACAATTTTAGAGTTTCCTGGAGTCAGGCTTTAACCTCTTCAATACAGGGCTTTTATACACACCTCCATACCAGGCCTATTCTGGCACTTCTCTCCTACATGTACAAATCATAATTTTTTTGCTAGAAAATTACGCAGAACCCCCAAACATTATATATGTTTTTTTAGCAGACACCCTAGGGAATAAAACGACGGTCATTGAAACCTTTTATCTTGCACGGTATTTGCGCAATAATTTTTCAAAGGCCTTTTTTTGGGGGAAAAAATTGTTTCATGAATTAAAAAAATTACAAAACAGTAAAGTTAGCCCAATTTTTTTGTAAAATATGAAAGATGATGTTACACTGAGTAAATAGATACCTAACATGTCACGCTTTAAAATTGCGCACACTCATGGAATGGCGCCAAACTTCGGTACTTAAAAATCTCCATAGGCAACGCTTTGAAATTTTTTACAGGTTACCAGTTTAGATTTACAGAGGAGATCTAGTGCTAGAATTGTTGCTGGCACTCTAACGCACGCGGCGATACCTCACATATGTGGTTTAAACGGCGTTTACATATATCGGCGGGACTTGCGTGTGCGTTCGCTTCTGCGCGCAAGCTACCGGGGACAGGGGCGTTAAAAAAATAAATTGTATTTCTTTCTTTTTTTTTTTTTATAGATTTCTTTTTTTACACTTTTTTTTTTTTTTTTATTATCACTTTTATTCCTATTACAAGGAATGTAAACATCCCTTGTAATAGGAATGTGTGTGACAGGTACTCTTTATGGAGAGATGCAGGGTCAATAAGACCCCACATCTCTCCTCCAGGCTGGAAAGCATGAAATCGGTGAAAAAAAATTCACCGATCTCATGATTACTGTTGCTTAGCAGCCGCAATCGCGGCTTTGTTGACATCACGCCCGGGTCCCCGTAAGTAATCACATCGCGCCCGGGTCCTCCGACGGTCTTAGAGATGACTGGTGACCATCTGGTCACCAGTCATCTCTATGCTTCCTGCGAGCGCCGGACGATTCGTTCTCCGGGCCCCCGATGGCACGGGAGAGCCCGGAGAAGCACCGGATGGCGGCGGGAGGGGGGATGTCCCCTCCCGTCGCCTGTAAGAACGATCTAGCGGCGGAACCGCCGCTATGATCATTCTTACGTTGTGCAGAATCGCCGGCACAAGAGAAGGATATCTGAATGATGCCTCTAGCTGCAGGCATCATTCAGATATCCCCCCCACAAAGCCCAGGACGTCATATGACGTCCATTCTGAACGGCAGAGGTTCTTTGTGGACGTCATTTTACTATGGGCCGGTAGGGAAGTGGTTAAAATGTAAACAAAAAAAAAAGGCAAAACATAAAATGGCGCACTGTAAGCTGTATGAGAACAAGGCACAGGCTGGTTAATAGAGTGCGATGACAGAAGGGTGAGATGACAGTCTCTGGGGTTGTAGATGCTCTAGTCGGATGGCTGCTATCTCTAGGAGCTAGAAGAAACCCTGCAGGAACATGGAAGAGGAAAAAAGAGCAGCGCCATCTAAGTGCAGCATTTAGGCATGTTTAAAGTGGTTGTAAACCCTTTCAGACCACTTTAACTTAAACTAAACTAAAATGTTATGCCAAATTATGGGTTTCTGTTCCAGTTCAGCTGTGTTGCACATCTTCACCTGACTGTGGGTGTCGCTGTCACCAGGAGTCAAGGTTGGAAATGCAATGGGCTGGGTGTATTGGGTGCCTCTTGCCCAGAAGAATCCCAGTGGCATGGTCCCCGCCGCTGTGCATTCTGGGGAGGGTTACTTAAGGGGCAGACACCGTTCTGGCAGGGTCTTCCGATCCTGACCTCGTGGCCCTCCTGGCCTCAGGGATGTGCTAGCAGTTTTTTGGTCTCGGGGGCCTGCTGACCCAAGGCTACGTTACTGAGAGTAGGCCCAGAAGTTTCTGGGGCCTAGTGGTCCAGGGGGGTCCTGTGCTGTCTTGCCTGAAGGAAGAAGCCGAACAATTGGGGATCCAATTGGAGGATGCATCCTGGTCAATTATAGATAAAGGAGCTGTGTGTTAGTGGGCGTCTTGACTCTCCTGTAGTCCAAGGGAGGGGGCGAGCGCAACACTCCACACCAGGGAGAAAGCCTTGCATTACTGTGTGGAGTTACAGACAGAAGAACAGGAAGTGAGGATTTCTCAGAAGAAAGAAGGACATTTAAAAGCAAAATAGAAGGATGAGGTAAGTGAAGGAGGACTGCACTAAGGTAAAGGAAGCTATTTAGGGGAAATAAATTGTACCTTTACAACCCCTCTTTAGATATGCCTGCTTTAATCATCAAATCATGCGAGTTTCTAAATGTTGTACCTTATTAAATGTAACCCTATCGCTACACTTGGAGGCTCCTCTTTTATATTTAATACTCAGTTGTGACATGACGCTACTCTTATATCAAGACATCGCTTGTATATCAAGGTATATCAAGAGCCACACAGGTGTGTAAATAAGAGATGCTTTTAGATCCATAACACAGAATCCAATACTCTGTGCTTTGCACACGCATGGGTATAAATGCACGCATATACGTTTGTAAGCACTTCAATTAAGGCTAAGCAAAGGGGGAAAATTAGCGTATTTATCGGCGTATAACACGCACCCCAACTTTGAGGGAAATCTCATGATTTTTTTTTCCACAGCCCACAGCGTATAACACACAGGCACAGTTTACCCTTTATTTTCAGGGTAAAAAAGTGTTTTTATGACAATTACTGTATTTATTGGCGTATAACACTCAAATTATGTACACAGGCGCAATACTTGCGTACCGGGCACTTTCACCTCTTTCCTGCCCAGCCAATTTTCAGCTTTGAGCGCTGTCGCACGTTGAATGACAATTGTGCGCTCATGCAACACTGTACCCATATGACATTTTTATCATTTTATTTAAAGAAATAGAGCTTTCTTTTGGTGGTATTTAATCACCACTGGGGTTTTTATTTTTTGCTTAAACCATAAAAACACCAAAAGGTTTGAAAAAAATAAAAAAACTTCTATGTTTTTGTTATAAAATTTTGCAAAGTTTTTTTTTTTCCCCCTCTGTGCCGATAGGATGCACTGATGGGCACTGATGCATTTAAATTGCATCTATACACAAATAATTTAATGATCATTACGCAGGAATGTAATGATCAGTTATGTGCGATATCAGTAAGCTTTTTATGGCTACGTAAATGAAGCCCAATGGGGGCACAGCAAAATGGAAATTACAAGTTTTACCCTTCCTTACTAGTTTTGGATTTATATATAGACACACACATACTTTAAAAAAGTATAATTAAAAAGGTAATAAGCAGGTTAACTGCTAATTTTTGTCTAGGGGACTGCAGAGCAGAGATGTACTTCTCTATTTCACAGATACTTTGGGCCAGATTCATATAGAATTGCGGCGGCGTAACGCAAGTCCTTTATGTTACTCCACCGCAAGTTTTAAGCGCAAGTGCTTGATTCACAAAGCACTTGCCTGTAAACTTGCGGCGGCATAGCGTAAAGCCGTCCGGCGCAAGCCCGCCTAATTCAAATGGGGCGGGGACCATTTAAATTAGGAGCGTTCCCGCGCCGAACGTACTGTGCATGCGCCGTCCCTAAAATTTCCCGACGCGCATTGCGCTAAATGACGTCGCAAGGACGTCATTGGTTCCGACGTTAACGTAAATGGCGTCCAGCGCCATTCACGGATGACTTACGCAAACGATGTGAAATTTCAAATTTTGACGCGGGAACGAAGGCCATACTTAACATTGGCTATACCACCTAGGGCCCAGCTTTCTCTTTACGACGCGTATCTCTACGAACACTACGTAAATTTACAGCGACGGGCAAAGCGGACGTTCATGAATCGGCGTAACGAGTCATTTGCATATTCTACGCCGACCGCAATGGAATCGCCACCTAGCGGCCGGCCTAGAATTGCAGCCTAAGATCCGACGGTATAACACAGTTACACCTGTCGGATCTTAGGGAGATCTATGCGTAACCTGATTCTATGAACCAGGCGCATAGATACGACCGGCCGGATTCGAAGATACGACGGCGTATCAGGAGATGCGCCGCCGTATCTTCTTTATGAATCTGGCCCTTTGAGTGCAAGACTGGTCCTCGCTGCTACTGGCAGGAACAGTCCACCTCTGGAAGTGGGGGAGCGCAATTTTCTGGAGGATCGAGTAAGTATAGCCTTTCAGTGCTCGCCTGGACAAAACAAGCAGACAACCCATGCAGTGCGGGCACAGCCTCACTGCATGGGATGATAATTTTTTTTTTTTTTCATGGAGTTTTCTTTAAAGATCTGGCCAACGACAACTTAACGTAAACACTAAATATATTTTGATTTCTATAAACTGCTTTTGGTTAGCTTCATGTACACGGGACGTTTAAAAACCTACCCTGAACAATTTAACTTGACAGATAGTAAACGACGTTCAAAAACTTCTATTTTGCCGCGTTTGGAAAAAAATATTTTTAATTTTTTTTTTGTAAACAGTCAAAAATGTATCTCCATTACAAACGTGGCTAAACGCGAGTAACAACGTTTACAAGCTGTAAGAGGCATTTAGCGTTTTAAATACCTCTGAACATCCATCCTGAAAGCATTTTTTGCATTCCAAAAAATGCTTCCAAATGCAACTGCCTAGAAACGACTGTAAACGACCCTGTACTGATAAGATAATAGAGAGTTCAGGGGCAGCTGAAAAAAATACCCAACTGCTCCTAAACGTTCGTTGATCAGCAGCAGAGTACACAAAGCCTTATTACTTGACGTATTTTTCTGACGGAATTCCGTTCAAGCTGTCTTGCATACACACTGTTACAAATTCCAACCGTCCAAAACGCGGCGACATACAACACTACGACGAGCCGAGAAGAATGAAGTTCAATGCTTCCGAGCATGCTTGTTTTTTTTCTCCGTCAGAGTACCATACAAACGAACGGAATAAGTTTGTCGGAATTTCCAATGGAAAAACTCCGATGGGGCACACACACGGTCGGAATATCCGATGAAAAAATTTCGTCTGACTTTTTCCATCACAAATTCCGATCGTGTGTACAAGGCATTAAAGAGCAATTAGGAACAATAGAACTTGATGGTTTTCTTGCTACGTTTTGCCCAACGTAGCAACGAAAACAGAGCAACGGGCTGCGCAGCTAAAACACACAGCGCCTTCTTTTAAGTTTCCTCTGCTTCCGTTTCAGCCTGGGTCTGTGTGATCGTCTTGGAAAACATGATTGTCATTTTGTGTTATATTTATCAGGTCTGAGAAAACAGCCGAGCACATCTGTGTTCCCATACAAGACATTAGGTTAAAAGACCTCCTAGGTGAATTGCACTGTCATAATTCATCCGCAGTAGTGAAGATTGTATTTGATAACAGCTAGGCTCACCGGGAACATAAGGCGCCAGACAGATCAAACAAATATTACAGGATTTTTTTCCCCTCTGGCAAAACGCAATAGAAATCCTAAAAATAACCAGTAACCTAAATTGTCCAAACTTCCGATATACGGCAGATGTGGCCACAGGCGTATAAAGACCTATGTGTGGGTTCACTAATCTAGACAAATGATCATGTCTGGCACAGCTTGCAGGGCCTCTGTGATTCTGAACTGATAGAGTCACAAGAAGACTATGGTGCCCATGACTACTTGACCATCGTCTGGAAATACGGGGTAACACAAGGTGACCTACAAATCACCTTTCTAACCTGGCAAACTGGCATGTATGCATGCATGCACGATCTGCCATACCGATTATTTAGACCCCTTAGTCCAGGGGTCTCCAAACTTTTCAAACAAAGGGCCAGTTTATTGTTCTTCAGCCATTAGGAGGGCTGGATTGTGGCCAACGGGGTAGAAAATTGCCCCGGGCCCAGCATTGGTGAGAATAAATATGGCCTTATAGTTTGCAATCAGTAGGATAAGGAGTATTGCCCCTATTAGTAGGAGCAATTGTATCTCATCGTTGGCATCAGTGGTAGAAAAAGTGCCCCCTTATTGGAGTCAGTGAGAAGAATAGCGCCTCATATCAGTGGGAGGAATAAAGCCCTGAGGGCCGGATAAAGGCTAGAAAAGTGACATCTGGCCCTTGGGCTGCAGTTTGGAGACCCCTGCCTTAGACACAGGGCAAGTTTTGCTCAGCAAGTAATCTGTCTGCTGATTCCCACGGAGTAGGCGGATGGCTGGTCCGTGTCCGCTTATGCAGAGCAGACAGACCGTTGCTCTCATCTATGAGCGGTCACATGTAAACAGACCAATTGTCCGTTTACACCTGACTGCTATCCAATCCGCCAGACGGATGTGGATCAGATCAGATGTCGGCGGGTGTCAACAACACATGTCCGTTGACGCCTGCTGCTCCATAGGGAAGACTGGAGGGTACGATCGGGTCCAACTGAAAAACGGACAGATGGACCCAATCTGTCTGCATGTGTGAAAGGGCCCTAAAGCTCAACGGAGCCAAGGTCAGCTAGATCCCAGATGCATGGAGCAGTTTTTTCTTTGGAAAGCAGCCACAGCCTGAGTAGAAAACATATCCCCTGCCAGTGTGCTTTAGAGAAGGATACTTGAGCTCAGAAGCAGTGGTCTCTATAGGAGGTAGTCAAGGCATAAGCAGGGAGCAAAAGCTTTGCCGATTGCAGAGCATTAGGTCTGACTTCCTTGGTTTGATGAATCTGGATCGTATTTAGCCAATTTAAATTGAAAGAATAGGGCTTGAATTTTAGCTACAGGAACGTTATATGTTTAGCACTTGTTAGGAAACCTATGTCATGGGTGAAATTCATCAAAAAAAAAAGCAAATCCAGACATAAAAATTAGTGGAGAAAGAACGGCGGAGTAAAAAAAAGTGAAAAAAAAAAACAAAACAATGGGTTACTGATCAGCAGGGAGCACACCGTGGAGACTGAGGAGAGAGCACAATAAGGAAGTACTGCTAAGTTTACATGTTTAAAGGAGTTGTAAAGTCTCTTGGTTTTTCACCTTAACCCCCCTGGCGGTATTCCCGAGTCTGACTCGGGGTTAGATTTTTGTGCTAGGATCGGTAACCCTGAGTCAGACTCGGGCTCGCCTCGCTAGATCCACAGGAAGTGTTTGCTTACCTTGTCCCTGGATCCAGCAGAGAACGGCGCCAAATTCAAAAACTTAAACAAACACAATACACACAGTATACTGTATTCTTATAGATTACAGTACCGTATGTAAAAAATACACCCCCCCCCCCTTGTCCCTAGTGGTCTGCCCAGTGCCCTACATGTACTTTTATATAATAAAAACGGTTCTTTCTCCCTGCAAACTGTAGATTGTCCAAAAGTGTCCCTTTATGTCAAAAATGGTTTTAGAGCAGCTAGAAAACAGCGATAATAAATTATAATCACTTGCAGAATTGTGCGATAGCGATTTTTGGGGAAATTCCTCATAAAAAAATAAAAGTAATGACAGCGACAATTCTGCAACTGGGCAAATGTCAGTGATTTTGAGTTAATTACATTATTGAATAATTTTTATTATAATTATATTATTTGTTATATTTATAATTATTTATTGTATTATAATTTATAATTTTGTTTTTAAAAAAAAAATCATACCCGGGATGCCTACAAGACTTTGGTCAGATTTAAGTGAGTTATTCCTAAGAATTACAGGCCTACAGTATAAAACGCCAAATTTCCTTGCAAATAATGGTACCGCTTTCAGCATCTATTTTCTGAAAGAATCATACCGCCAGGGAGGTTAATGCATTCTAGGCATTAGGTAAAAAACCTTCTGCGGTGCAGCTACCCCCCAGACCCCCCGCCCCCTCCTTTACTTACCTGAACCTGATCTTTATAGTGACGAGAACAAGCGCAGAAGCTCCAGACGCGATTCACAGCCTTCTGGGACCTATGACTTATCCCTGAAGGCTGCGGGGTAAGGGAGGCCCAACTTTGGCTCAGTTTGCCACTGCGATCCTACCGGAAGTAGGAGCAGCGTGTCAAAACCAAGTACCCGCTCTACCCCAAGAAAGTGCCAAAACTTAAAGAGGAGGGGGTGGGAGGAGGCAGACAAGCGGAACTTTCCCTATTGGGTGAAGTTCCACTTTAATAACTACGTTACATTAATGTAGTCATTTCTATTAAGGAAGGAGGGGAAGGTCCACTATAAAATTATTTGTAAAATAAAGATTTTAAATAAAAATATGTAAACACCAGTATGATACAAATAAATGAAACTGCATCCAAGCAATTACAGTTGACTTTAATACTCTAAAACACAAAACTATTTTAGTGATTGCCAGATGGCCAATCTGAGCCTGGTGACATAATACAAATAGCTTTATCGGGATTTCTATTATATATGCATGTTCTGTCTTCAGTATTCTATATAAGCTGCTTGAGATCAAAACCACTAGCAAATTTATAGAGAGAATATTTACACATGATAATCGAGCCTTGTGAAGAATAAAGGTCAGATTTAAATACTGATCTACACAGTGAATCTACGATTATGCATGCAAAACCCCTCTGCAGGAAGAGCGTTTTCTTTTTTAATTAGCATTAGCTAGAGAAGTTTACATGTAATTAGAAAGTAGTCAAGAGCTAAAGAGCCAAAGTAAAGCACAGGGATAATTCACCGACTGTGACCTCTACACTTTGCTACTGTAATCCCTCGCTGACACAGGACAGCTTAATCATAGTGTTAATGTTCTATATGTATAAGTACATACCAAGAAAAGTCTGCACGGAATGGTCAACATGCATCTAATGTGAACCTTTTAGTGCTGTAAATTAGAGTGCTGAAACATTTTTGTGAAAGTATACTTATCCTTCCTGCCTAGCCTCCTTGACAGAGTAAACCAGCATTTCCTGCCCCAGATATACTTGCATTGCCGAGCAAGCGACCTCCTGTGTTTAAAGTGCAGGAAGGCAGCCATTTGGCACTGGGCCCAGAAGACGCTAATGATCACTACAGTAAAGCCTGGTACACCACTATAAAAAAAAAAAAAAAATGTTAATCCAGCGCCTGAACGTAAAAAATAAATAAAGAGACGCTTGGGAGGAGCTTGCTGTACTAACCATCTGTTAGTACAGCAATCCCCCCTGCTGAGCTATTTTGTTCTAACAGGGAGACGAACTGTCCTGCCAGAACACACCGGTCATCACGTGCAACCATTGGCTGCCATCGCTGATCAGACGCTGGTTTTCCAGCATGCCCATGCTCCTTAGAGTTTACAATCGAAGATTAGAGTTTACCATTTAAACCAGGGGCGTCAAACACAATTTCATCATGGGCCGCATCAGCATTATGATCGTTTTCAAAAGGGCCCGTTGTATCTGTAAGATTACATGTCCAGCGCATCCCCTCCCCTTACATTAGATGTCAAGAGCCACCCCACCATCAGAAGTTGAGTCCCCTACTCTCCCTTACATCACAGTGCACCTCCTTTCCTTATGCTGCCGCTGGGAAGAAGCTGGATGCATTGCTTGAAAGGGGGAGGAGGACCAGAAGAGGGCTGGAGATCTCCTGCAGCTGCAGGAGAGGTGCGAAGGCCACATGAAATGGCCTGGAGGGCCGGATTCGGCCCGCGGTCCTTGTGTTTAACACCTGTGATCTAAAAAGCCTCGTACACACAATCGGATTATGTGATGGGAATGGTGTGATGACAGGCTGTTGTCGGAAAATCCGACCATTCGTATGCTCCATCGGACAATTATTGTCGGATTTTCCACAGACAAATGTGGGATAAAGAAAAAGAAGCTGCGCTAGTGAAAATTAATACTAATAAATAAGTTAGCCGGGTGCTAACAAAGGAAACGATGAGTGATATGGGTCAATATGACCTAAAGTACTACACAACCACTAAGAAATTGAATGGATGTCAATCCATGTGCAATATATATATAAACCAGTCCTTGAAAAATAACACTAGTGATATTGTGAACCACCATAAGCCTAGGTTCACACTGCTGCGAATTCAAAATTTGACCGCGATTTTGCGGCCGCAATTTTGCCGCGATTTCGGCCGCAATTTAATGTAAATCGCGGCCCGAAATCGCAAAAAGTAGTACAGGAACTACTTTTTGAAATCGCAGATGCGGCGTCGCACTGATTAGGACAGTGCCATTGCCGACAATTGCCGCCGATTTGAGATGCGATTTGACATGTCAAATCGCATCTCAAATCGTTCCAAATCGTACCCAGTGTGAACCAGGGCTAAATGTCCGTATAAATCAAACAGGTCTCCAAAAGTGCAAATAATCCACAGCATCCGGAAAGGAATGGTGATAGAAAAGTGCTTCCACCTGAATAACACACTGCCGCTTACCGAGTAAACATGATCTCTTAATTACAGGCGATCAGTTAGCGCATGTAGCAATTATCCCAGCCTGGAATCTCCTCAGGGAAACCCTACTTCAGGGCTCGACAAATCCCGGGCGCCAGGTCGCCATGGCGACTAGAAATAGGGTCCTGGCGACTTGAATTGTGAGCTGGGGCCATCTGGTGGTGAGCCGTTGGTATTACAAGTTATTACCACCAGATGTGAGCTGGCGCCATCTGGTGGTGGCCGTTGGTATTACAAGTTAAGCATTACAAGTTAAACAGCAATTCTAATGTTGTTTTTCACTATTTTCACTGCCATCTTCTTCCCTCTAATTAGAACCCCCAAACATTATATATATTTTTTATCCTAACACCCTAGAGAATAAAATGGCGATCGTTGCAATACTTTCTGTCACGCAGTATTTGCGCAGCGGTCTTACAAGCGCACTTTTTTTGTGAAAAAATTACACTTTTTTAAATTAAAAAATAAGACAACAGTAAAGTTATCCCCATTTTTTTTAATATTATGAAAGATAATGTTACGCCAAGTAAATTCATACCCAACATGTCACGCTTCAAAATTGCGTCCGCTCGTGGAACAAACTTTTACCCTTTAAAATCTTCATAGGCGACGTTTAAAAAAAATCTACAGGTTGCATGTTTTGAGTTACAGAGAAGGTTTAGGGCTAGAATTATTGCTCTCGCTCTACCAATCGCGGCGATACCTCACGTGTGGTTTGAACACCGTTTACATATGCGGGCGCTGCTCACGTATGTGTTCGCTTCTGCGCGCAAGCTTGTCGGGACGGGGCGTGTTTTCTGGCTCCTAACTTTTTTACCTGGCTCCTAGATTCCAAGCAAATTTGTCAACCCCTGCCCTACTTGCATAGATGACTGGTGCAATATACCGATTCAGGATGTGCCACATAAAATAAAAAGCTCACATAGCATAAAACCTTTTTAAATTTAATCAAAATCATAAAAAATGCACACTAACATAGATGCAATAAATAGAAGCATATAAACAATCGAGCCGACCGACTCCTTGATCTAGCAGCCCGTATCTCCTGGGTTTAGCGTGGGACGCAGTGACGTCAGAATGTCGCTTTCCCAACGTTTCGTCACTAAAGGGACGTAGTCACGGGACGTGGGATAGCCTGCTTTAAAATTGCGCACGCAAGTCTGTCGGACAAAACTCCAAAGTACAAACATGCTCGGCCAGAAGCAATGCTCACCATAACACAACATTAGCAGAAGGTGCCCAAAGGTTGGCGCTAGAGAGCTGAAAAACCACGTAGTTTCATGTTTGTTGGCCGACAATTCTTTGCCGTTTGTATGCATTACAAGTTCCTGGCCAACGCCCTTCGGACAAAAGTCCTAAACTTTGTCTGATGAAAATCCGATCGTGTGTACCAGGCTTAAGAAAAAAAGATAAAAATGAGCTGCATACTCAGTAAGTGAGCTACTGAAAGTAAGAAAAAGCACTTTTTGTAGTAAATGGCCATTGCTAAACATTTCTAAAGATGCCTTTGTTGTAATTTTTAAGATAAGAATGAGGTTCCTGAAGTCCCTTGAAACATCTAGTAAGAATGCCTCTTCAGGGGAGAATGTAATACTGTGTTCTCTTTGTAGGAAAACGTCTCGAGTCTATAAATGGCTGAAGAAAAACCTATCACAATGATTCCACCACAATAAAAACATTTTTAGCAGAGGACCAATTATGAGCACGGAAATGGCCTGCCTCCACTATTGTGAAACAAAATATTCAGCAGAATACATTAAATTAAAAGACTAAAGATGAGCTTGTGGTTGGTTGGCCGCTACCGCCGAGACTGGCTAAGAATGGATAATGCCAGATTTCCTGCATTTTACATGCGTGTTCTGATCATTCACATTAATGAAATGGAGAAGGGAGAGGCGGCTAAATTACAATAAACGGACATTGCAGGGGGATTTACAGTCGGCCATCAACTACTGTAAATTACAATAAGCAATCAGGATTCCTAAAGGAAATTAAAAATATAATCCATTCACTGAGAGGCTCAAAAGGCCATTATTCTAAAATTATCTGAAAGCTTTGCCAGTCTGTAGTCAGGATATGTAAAATAAACCTTTTGGAAACTTGCCAATTCAAACTGAGACTATCATGAAAAAAAAATGGTTATGTTTAAAATTTGCATATTTGGGGATACAGACGGCCCAATTCTATGCAAATCTTGACTTTTCCTGTAAAATTTGAGCCTGCATCCCACTCTTCAACCTTTCTATTTGTCCTTTGATGGGTGATGAAAAAAGTCTTTCTGGGGGGTATTTTTAACCGCTTGACGATACGTCGTCAAAATGGCACGGCTGGGCACAAGGGTGTACGTCCCCTTTAAGATCTCAGCCATGGGTCGCGACCCCGTCCTCTTCTCCATGACCGTCCCCGCGGGAACAGCGGACTCGATCGCCGCCGGTGTCCCGCGATCGAGTCGGAGAGGAAGAACGGGGAGAGGCAAGTGTAAACAAACCTCTCCCCATGCTTCCTAGTGAGCCCGTCACTGATCGTCTGTTCCCCCATCATAGGGAACGACGATCAGTGACGCCACCCCCCACAGTAAGAATCACACATTAGGTCACACTTAACCCCTACAGCGCCCCCTCCTGGTTAACCCCTTCACTGCCAGTGTCATTTTTACAGTAACCAGTGCATTTTTATAGCACTGTTCGCTGTATAAATGACAATGGTCCCAAAAGAGTGTCAAAAGTGTCCGCCATAATGTCGCAGTCACGATTAAAAATCGCTGATCGCCGCCATTACTAGAAAAAATTAATTAATAAAAAATGCAATAAAACTATCTCCTATTTGGTAGACGCTATAAATTTTGCACAAACCAAACACTTGTTGCATTTTTTTTTGCCAAAAATATGTAGAAGAATACATATCCACCTAAACTGAGGAAAAAAAATGTTTATATATTTTTTGGGGATATTAATCATAGCAAAAAGTAAAAAATATTGATTTTTTTTCAAAATTCTTTTCAAAATTGTCGCTCTATTTTTGTTAAAAATAAAAACCACAGAGGTGATCAAATACCACCAAAAGAAAGCTCTATTTGTGGGAAAAAAGGACGTAAATTTTGTTTGGGAGTCACGTCGCACGGCCGCGCAATTATCAGTTAAAGCGACGCAGTGCCGAATCGCAAAAAAGTGGCATGGTCTTTAAGCTGCATAATGGTCCGGGTCTTGAGTGATTAAGGTGCAGAATAAATTGAGGTGGTATCAACTATAATGTATAAAAATATATATATTTTAAAGGACAAAATGAAAAAATTGTTAAAACATAACAGTTGGCAAGTACAGTTTAACAAGATTTCAAACCGCACTATAGGATGAACTTCCCAACATGTTTCGCCCATGTATTGGGGTTCTTCAGGGGATGCTGTCCAATTAGAGGTACAAGCCTTCTATCAAGGAAAACAAATAAATAAAAATAAACATATACATATGATTACATCAGCAGTTAATTTTGAAGTTGCATATCAAAACTCTGCCGGAATTCACAGGTGTCTATCTGCATCTAGGAAACCAGGTGACCATTGGGGGCATTCAAGGACCAGCTAAGAGGATGATAAAACGTAACAATTTTGATTTTATTGTCAGAGGGTGCCAAAGGGTCAAATCAAAAAATTGTTACATTTTATCACCATCTTAGCTGGTCCTTGAATGCCCCTATGACCACCTGTAGCACATGGTTTCCTAGATGCAGATAGACACCTGTGAATTCCAGCAGTGTTTGATTAACATTTCAAGACACATAGGTAAAAAGCATCACTCTGGTAGTAAACATGCACATGTATACATTAAAGGGGTTGTAAAGGTTTGTTATATCTTTCCTTAAATTTCCCTTCTAAATGTTTGGAAGTTCTCACTTCCTGTTTCTCCTCAGTAAGCTTGCCCCCAGCTCAGCACGCTGACTAACCCTCAGCCAGAACGACTCGGATGATGGGGGCAAGCTTACTGAGGAGGAACAGGAAGTGAGGAATTCAGACAAAGAAAAAAAAACATTTAGAAGGGAAATCTAAGGAAAAGGTAAGTGAACCAACAATGCACTAGCTTAAAGAAACCTATTTAGAAAATAAAAAACCTTTACAACCCCTTTAAAGCGTATCTCCGCCGAAAAACAATGATTAAAAGCCAGCAGCTACAAATACTGCAGCTGCTGACTTTTAATATTAGGGCACTTACCTGTCCTGGAGTCCAGCGACGTTAGCAGCAGAGGATGAGCGATCGCTCGTCACTCAGTTGCCCCCACCGCCATCCTCGGTGAGGGAATCAGGCAGTGAAGCGCTCCGGCTTCACTGCCCGATTCCCTACGGCGCATGCCCGAGTTGCACAGCACCGTCCTCACTGGTACCCGTTGTGTTCTGGGAGCCTTGTGTTTCCCAGAACACAGCGGGCGGGGGCGGGAAGTGAAGTACTGCCCGCAGAGTCCCCACAGAGAGGACTCCCGGAAGTGGGTGCAAATACCTGCAATATCTGCATTCCCCTCCCCCTGGAAGGTGTCAAATGTGACACCGGAGGGAGGGGGAGGAGGGTTCCGATGAGCGGAAGTTCCACTATAGGGTGGAGCTCCACTTTAAGTTGTTAAATATTTAAAATAAATTAAGTATTATGTATGAGATACGTAACTTCAAATTAACTGCTGATGTAATTATTTGTATAGGTTTTTTCTTTTTTTCCTTGATAGAAGGCTTGTACCTCCAGTTAGACCGCATCCCCTGAAGAAGCCCGATACATGGGTGAAACATGTTGGGAAGTTCATCCTATAGTGCCGTTTCCATAAAATCTTGTTAAAAACTGTACTTGTCAATTGTTATGTTTAAAAAAAAAAAAAATGCTGTCCTTTAAAAAAAAAATATATATATATATATATATATATATATATATATATATATATATATATATATATATATATATATATATATATATATATATATATATATATATATATATTTTATATATTATAGTTCACACCACCTCAATTTATTCTGCACCTTAAAAATCCCAACAACCCCCCCCCCCCCCACCCCCTTTTTCCATCTAATTAAGGGATGTGGTGCCAATACCAAGTTGGTTTGCCTCTGATAATAAAACCTCTTTTTCTCTTTGATTGGTGATCTTTGATGTGAAAGACATATAGATAAACTTCAGTGTTCTATAAGCTAAACTTGACCCTTGCAGGAAAAGTTGGGATTCTACATAACCGTCCACACCAGCTTGGGCTTTTTATTTTCTTTATTCTGCATATTAATTCCCAGCAGAAAATCAGAAGTAATCTTTCATTACATGGACTACAGTAAACTGATTCAGACCGTTATTGAGTTGCTTGTTCGGTGGCGCAGTTCACTGCACATGACTGCTCTTTACATTGTGCTAATAAAGTGGACCTGCTGTTAAAATTGATACTTTAATGGAATCAATAGGATATTTCAGCATTGCCAGATCACAAATCATTAGCTCACTCATGTGAATCAATGCCGACCTAGATCATCACATTGTCTCTGGTTACCAGGAGCCAATCTGGCAGATAAACCGTGAAATGAAATGATCAAGGTACAGCAGGAAAAAAGTAAAACTCAATATATAGGCAGCAAATATGATGTAAATACAAACCAAAGACGGCATTAAAAGGCGTTTAAAAAAGTAAAACTCATTGTAAGATAAGCTGATCTCTTGTTACATGGATAGCTATAGCCTAGATTAAAAATGATGTTTGTTCCACTGATACACTAAGGCATGGGTGCTCAACCTGTGGCTCTCCAGCTGTTGCAGAACTACAATTCCCATGAGGCATTGGAAGCCGCTGACAGTTACAAGCATGACTCTCGAAGGCAGAGGCATGATGGGACTTGTAGTTCCGCAACAGCTGGAGAGCCACAGGTTGAGCACCCATGCACTAAGGGGTTAACTTGCGAAAGTCACTTTGCAAGGGCATTTTTCCTAGAGCCTAGTGAATGAGGTGAAGCTCGGCGAACTTCCATCATCCAAGTCATGTGAAAGTAAAAATACGTTTTTTGTTTTTAAAGTATTTTTTTTTTCTTGTCCGTATTTTTTGCAGAGTGAATTTTCACCATATTCGCTAAACTAAAGAAAATGTAATTGCAAAGGGAAAAAAAAATAAAAACTAATTACATTTAGTTATGAGAAACATGCAAAAAAAAAAAAAAAACAAGGCTGGACATACATTATATTTTATATTTAATTTTTCTTTATATTTTCCAAAACCATATATTATGAGGTCAGACCTAAACACTTTCAATGTGAATGCAATCAGGCAGTGTCTTGCACTACACAGTTGAAAGTAAATCTAAAGGAAATTGAATAAGAAAATTGTATACTGTATGGCCAGCCTCAAGCCCTGTACACACGATCGGTTTGTCTGATGAAAACAAAGCGATGGCCGTTTTAAAATATTCATATGGATAAAAAAGACGATAGAAAAAAAACGATAGAAAAAAAACGATAGAAAAAAATGATCGTCTGTGTGGAAGTCTATCGGTCAAAAATCCACGCATGCCCAGAATCAAGTCGACGCATGCTCGGAAGCATTGAACTTAAATTTTTCTCAGCATGTCGTAGTGTTTTACGTCACCGCATTTGGACACGGTCGGATTTTTGACCGATGGTGTCTAGGCAAGACAGATGAAAGTCAGCTTCATCGGAAATCCATCAGATTAGATTCCTTCAGATATCCGATCGTGTGTACAGGGCATAAGGGTTTGTTTACACCAGATGTAGTCAGGGGAGCTTTAAACCACTTAAGACAGAGGCTCTTTTTGAGATTTGGTGTTCACTGTTTTTTTTTTTTGCTAGAAAATTACTATGAACCCCCCAAACATTATATATATTTTTTTTCTAACACCATAGAGGATATTCCGTCCGTGATAGACAAGAGGACGTCCATGATAGGCGGAACACTGAACACAGTGTCTGCTGGGAAACCGAGTGTTTTCCGCCTATCACGGAACAGGACGAGGAAGAGGCGCAACTTTTTAACACTGCACACCCATCGTCTGAATATGCATGGCACAGTGAGGTCAGGCTGCAAACGGCCACAGTGAGGTCAGGCTGCAAACGGCCACAGTGAGGTCAGGCTGCAAACGGCCACAGTGAGGTCAGGCTGCAAACGGCCACAGTGAGGTCAGGCTGCAAACGGCCACAGTGAGGTCAGGCTGCAAACGGCCACAGTGAGGTCAGGCTGCAAACGGCCACAGTGAGGTCAGGCTGCAAACGGCCACAGTGAGGTCAGGCTGCAAACGGCCACAGTGAGGTCAGGCTGCAAACGGCCACAGTGAGGTCAGGCTGCAAACGGCCACAGTGAGGTCAGGCTGCAAACGGCCACAGTGAGGTCAGGCTGCAAACGGCCACAGTGAGGTCAGGCTGCAAACGGCCACAGTGAGGTCAGGCTGCAAACGGCCACAGTGAGGTCAGGCTGCAAACGGCCACAGTGAGGTCAGGCTGCAAACGGCCACAGTGAGGTCAGGCTGCAAACGGCCACAGTGAGGTCAGGCTGCAAACGGCCACAGTGAGGTCAGGCTGCAAACGGCCACAGTGAGGTCAGGCTGCAAACGGCCACAGTGAGGTCAGGCTGCAAACGGCCACAGTGAGGTCAGGCTGCAAACGGCCACAGTGAGGTCAGGCTGCAAACGGCCACAGTGAGGTCAGGCTGCAAACGGCCACAGTGAGGTCAGGCTGCAAACGGCCACAGTGAGGTAAGGCTGAAAATGGGCACAGTGAGGTAAGGCTGAAAATGGGCACAGTGAGGCGTGCAGATGGGCATTGTTAACCCTCTTATCCACTTACAGTAGCTGCTGCATTCTCACCCTAGGCTTATACTCGAGTCAATACCTTTTCCCATTTTTTTGTGGTAAAAAAAGGTGCCTCGGCTTATATTCAGGTCGGCTTATACTCGAGTGCATACGGTATGTGAATGATAGAGTTTGTGATAATGCTGTAGCAAAATTTTAATAAAAATTATAATGTAAAAAAAACATAATATTGAATAAACCCATGTGGTGCGTTTCATACACAAACACATTCTCGTAATGCTCAGACGTGCTGCATTGCCGAGTATTTTATTTCACGGATACATGAGTAATGCATTTTTTTATTGCCTATTATAAGTGCTACTGAAATTCAATCTACCACTTGGGAAGTTTTCAATGAAAGAAAGATGACATTGTTAGATGGTTAACACACTAAAACGGGAGGAAATGTTTGTTTCGCTGTTTAGAGAGCGCATCAAGCTGTAATGCTGGGCTATGCACTGCAGACTCTTTTAGGCAGCCATTGAGTTGAAAAAGTCACTTTTTTAGACTGAGATTAATGATGTGAAATAGTCTATTCCTGGGAGGAAAATGAGCTTTCTGCAGCGTTTGTTGAACTAGGTAGGGAGGCCAATCTGCTCAGAAGTAGTATTTAACAGAAAAGGGAAGTACTACTTTAACCACCTCCGTACCGCGCCTATTCTGGCACTTCTCTCCTTCATGTAAAAATAACTTTTTTTGCTAGAAAATTACTCAGAATCTCCAAACATTTATATATATGTTTTTTTTAGCAGACACCCTAGGGAATATTGCAACTTTTTACCTTGCACGGTATTTGCGCACAGTATTTTTTGGGGGGGGGGGGGACGGTTTCAAGAATTAAAAAAAAAAAACAGTAAAGTCAGGCCAATTTTTTTGTATAATGTGAAAGATGAGGTTACGCTGAGTAAATAGATACCCAACTTGTAATGCTAAAAAATTGCGCACACTCACACACTCCTGGAATGGCACCAACTTCGGTACTTAAAAATCTCCATAGGCGACGCTTTAATTTTTTTTTACAGGTGACCAGTTAGAGGAGGTCTAGTGCTAGAATTGTTGCACACGCTCTAACACACGTGGCGATACCTCACATATGTGGTTTGTACGGCATTTACATATGTGGGCGGGACTTACGTGTGTTCGCTTCTGAGCGCGAGCTACCGGGGACATGAGTGTTTTACATTTTATTTTTTATTTTTTTGATCACTTCTAGGGCCGGTTCACACTGCTGCGAATTCTATTGCGAATTTGTTCCGTTGCGATTGCTCAAATTCTCAAGTCATTTTACCAACATAGTTTTCCATGAGTGCCGTTCACATCAATGCGTTGCGAATCTAAGCGGCGTTAAAAAAGGGTCCTGTGAGTTTGATCCATATGCAGTGCAAATTCAGCTCTATAGACTGGCATTCCCTGAAATTGCGGCTTGCGAATCGTGGCAAAATAGCTGTTTTAAGTGGCAGTAGTGTGAACCGGCCCCAATTCCTTTTACAAGGAATGTAAACATCCCTTGTAATAGGAATCTATTGCGACAGGTCCTCTTTATGGAGAGATGCGGTATCAAACCCCAAATCTCTTCTCCAGGCTGAAAAACATTAGATCGGGGAAAAAAAATTTTTTTACCATCTCATGCTGACTTCGGGGAACCCGGGAGTGACGTCATAACGTCGCTCCCGGGACTCCAACGGTCATAGAGATGACTGGTGACCTTCTAATCACCGGAAATCTCTATCATCGCGACCTGGTGTGCCGGCCTATTCATTTCTCCGGGCCCCCAATGGCACGGGAGAGCCCAGAGAAGCACCGGATGGCGGCAGGGGGGGGGGGGACGACGACGACACTTCCCCTCCCGTCGCCTATAAGAACGATCAAGTGGTGGAACTGTCGCCATCATTCTTATGGTGCACAGAATCGCTGGCTGAAAAGAACGATATCTGAATGATGCCTATAGCTGAAGACATCATTCAGATACCTCCCCTGCTGACAGCGTGAGGAGAAAAAAAAGCTGATCACCGGCTTATGTGAAAGGGACATTGATCCCGAAGAGGAAGGAGTCACATCTGCTGCCTCTGTGCTGCAAGTACCCCTGCTAGTGCCACCCGCAAGTGCCCACCAGTGCCAGCCACAAGTGCCAGCCGCAAGTGCCCACCAGTGCCAGCCGCAAGTGCCCACCAGTGCCAGCCGCAAGTGCCCACCAGTGCCACCCACAAGTGCCCACCAGCGCCACCCATCAATGCCTCATCAAACAAGCAACCTGTAGAATTTTTTAAACGTCGCCTATGGAGATTTTAAAGGGTAAAAGTTTGTTGCCATTCCACAAGCGGACAGAATTTTGAAGCGTGGCATGTTGGGTATCAATTTACTCGGCGTAACATTATCTTTTACAATATAAAAAAAAATTGGGCTAACTTTACTGGGGTCTTTATTTTTTTTATTAAAAAGGTGTATTTTTTCCCCAAAAAAGTGTGCTTGTAGGACCGCTGCACAAATACAGTGTGGCAGAAATTATTGCAACAACCGCCATTTTATTCTATAGGGTGTTAGAATAAAAAAAATATATAATGTTTGGGGGTTCTAATTAGAGGTAAGGAGATGGCAGTGACAACAGACAAGGGGAAGCTCCATTAGCATTGCTGGTTGTCTTGTCATAACAACCACAAGATGGCGCCAGACCACAGAAGGAAGCCTAGGCCTGCAGAAGGCGGCAAAGCCGCGGCCCGACGTGATCACGCAGTGGGGGGGGCACGGAGACACAGGTTACCCCAGCTGTGCCGCGCCAGGTCACATTCTCTAGGGTGTTAAAAATATATATATAATGTTTGGGGGTTCTAATTAGAGGTTAGGAGATGGCAGTGAAAACAGACAAGGGGAAGCTCCATCAGCATTGCTGGTTGTCTTGTCATACCAACGGCCACCACAAGACGGCGCCAAATCACAGATGGCAGCATAGGCCTGCAAAAGGCCGCAAAGCTGCGGCCTCAATAACTGTCCAGCGCGGCCCGACGCGATTGCGTGGCGGGGGAGGTGGGGGTGCATGGAGACACAGGATACCCCAGCTGTGCCGCCCCAGGCGACTGGTGGCTAATTCTAGTCGCAATTAAGACCTGGCGCCCGGGGTTTGTCGAACCCTGTGTTATAGAGTTAGACCCCTAGCACACTGGGGCGTTTTTCATGCGCTTTTAGGATAAAAATAGCGCCTAAAAACATCTCCCCTGCTGTTCCAGTGTGAAAGACTGAGTGCTTTCACACTGTGGCGATGCACTGGCAGGACGTTAAAAAAAAGTCTGCAGATGTCAGAATACCTGAACAGCACCTCCGAGTGGATGCAGTCACTGTTCAGTCAACAATTTTCCATCCAGCCCCTTTGACACAAGTCACTTGAAAAATTGATGTGGTGCTAACCGGGGCACCCAAGGCTCAAATTTCACTTGATTAAGGTAGTTGCTACTGTTAAGTATTATACCTGTATTCCAAAAGACTGCCTTTCTTTGGTTTCTTATTTTGCTAGCAGCAGCCTTGCTTTAAACAAAAAAATCGGAGGCAGATCCTATGTATATGCAACATACAGTATACTGCACATTACACCCACATAGCTTCATCTGTGCTTATTAGAGCGGAAATATTATGGGCTAGCTGATTCAAGGCCAGCCAATGTCTCTTCGTATATTGGTTAGCCTCAAGATGTCACAGTTTGTTAAATCCCCCCCCCCCCCCCAAAAAAAATGGTATAGTTTATTAGTGATTTCCCTAAAGCGAATAATAAAGCCTAGTATACACTAGCAGTTTGTTGTTCATTCAATACAGCAGGGCTGGAAAAAAATAAAAGAGCTCAGGAGAAGCCGATGTACTAAAAATCTGATGTTAGTACAGTGACCTCCCCCGCTGAGCTATGGTGTGCCGACAAGGGGGAGGGGGCACCCCCCGCCCCACCAGAACACACCTGTCAGCTTTCTTAGCCATTGGCTAAGAGCACCGATTGGCAGACCTTTTTCGGTCAAGCCCCTTCGGCAAAAGCCTGCTTTAGCTCCCTGAAGGCTTTTTTTCCAAAACACGTTGGGTTTGTCCTAATATCTCTACAAATATTAAAGCCACGACAGGCATACTACTTAAGTATGTAGTTCTATATTATGGACACATGGGGTTTAAAGACTTTTAGCCGTATTTATGCAATAACATTCATACAGTATTTTGTGTGTGTGTTTATATACTCTGTGGATCTTTTGCAATAAATTTGGTATACCAGCCTTTTATTGAAATGCACATGATTGTCATAAAAATGAGATATACTCACAAACACAGGTTTAAAAACAGCGTGTAAATCCAAACAAATGCCAGCCGGCATACAAGGAGCCCTCCTCCTCTGCGTGCTATACCTTGCCTTCCTACGGACTTTTTTTCCATTAAGAGTGATTCATGGTGTAATATTCATGCATATTGACTTTAATACACCAATTCTCTAAGAACCTTGTCAAGAAATTTGTAATATTTGTGGCGCGGCTTTTCTGTTTTTGTATATTATCTGTGTATCGCACGCCAGCTGCTGCCTTAGTGGGTCCGTTTTGAGTATTAGTGCAGTTTTTGGTTTTCCACATGATTGCCACATCTGCCTTAAAAGTCCCATAAAGGGGGTTTTGTATGTTTACCTTCGACAGAAGCCTGACATTTGGCCGGCTGATGTCAGACCGGCTGCCATACAACATGGGCTGAATGTCAGCCGGTTTCTATTGAACCAGCCGCTGCCGCCCGATATTCAGCCTGTGTGTACGGCGCTCAACTGTGGTCACTATAGACAACAGTGAAGTCTATAGGTTACCTAATGTGGACACTGTATCATATGTTCTTTCATGCTAAGTGCATGTATGTTAAAGTTGGCCATACATGGGGAGAATTTTATCAGAAAAAATAGATTTAGGAAGTTTGATTTTCTAAGTGTCGGTTCACACTACCGCGACTTGGGATCCCACTTGTGTCGCCAACATGAGAAATTCAATTGACGTGAATGAGAGCCATCTTAATGTACACTACTGAAGTCGCTCCGACTTCAGAAAAAGGTTCCTGTACTACTTCAATCCGACTTCTAGGCAACTTGTACCCATAGATTTCAATGGAAGTTGCCTCAGAAGTCGGATCTCCATCTTAATTGAAGCAACTTTACAGGAAGAGAAAATAGTTTACTCAGGCAAGCCCCTCCCACAGAGCTGATTATTCTGTGATTGGCCACAGTCAAAGTCGTCGGTCCTGGAGGCAACTTTAAGTCGCGTTGTAAGTTGCTCCAAGTTGTGCTAAAGTTGCCTTGCAAAGTCGCGCTGTAAGTCGGGTTGTCCCTGTGAACCGGCACGAATAGTTCAGGTCCTTTTTACATGAAACAGACTCTGCTTGGGATCTGCTTGTTCAGCAGGGAATCTGTATTTGCAGAAGTAGAGCAGAGCAGACACAGACACAGCCCGCTCTCCTCTATGGGCGGTTAGATGTAAACAGGCCACCTGTCAGTTAAGACCTGACTGCTATCCAATCTGCGCATGGTAGGAGAATCCATCTGTTTTTAGCAGATCGTTTTGGATGGAAGTGGGTATAAATGGACACGTCTGTTTACATCCGCTGCTCCATAGAGGAGAACGGAGGTTCTGATTGGGTCCTCCTGAAAAACAGACAGGCAGACCCGATCAAAAAGCTCACCTGAAAGGGGCCCACAAAGGGTCAAATCCATGATCGTTTTCAATCGCAGTGACCAAAATAAAAATAACTGAGCAGGGTGGAAATTTTTTCTTGAATAAAGTTCTACCAGTGAATGTGGTTTTCATTCAATTCCATTCATTCCTGAGTCAAATGTTTACATAAACAAAATGTTGTAGTACTTTCAAACAAAATATGTCTGCTGGCATTATCATACATACCAATGCCATTTTTCATATGAACCTTTGTATTTAAATCTACCAGTGTATGTCCAGCTTAAGGCCCCTTTCACACTGGGGCAGGACGTGCGGTGGCGGTATAAAAATAGCGGCGCTATACCGTCGGAATTCGGATGCTAGCGGTGCGGTATGTTTAGCGCTAAACCACCTGAAAAACTCCTCAGTGTGAAAGGGGCCTTAGTGATGAGGGCGTGAATACTTACAGGAATTTATTATCTTACAGAGATCACTGACAATAGTTTTATCCGTTTCTCTGTCCAGAAGATGAGAATAGATATAAGAAAGCCTAAAAAAGGAAAATATTACACCCATCACATCTAAAAATTGGTAAGCTGCAAAGTAATAGATGTTTGCTTTTGGGTTTAATGCCACTTTAAGAGCAGCTTGTGTGGTCCTTCATACAGAATACAGTGTTTGTATGGGGCTTAACGGCGAAGGTCACCAGATTAATCTAAGAGAAATCAATTTTAATAATTAGAAGATGGATCTCATAGATTTTCAGTGTGGTAGTGTTAAAACAAAACTAAGGATAAACAAACATGTCGAATGCTGAAATCCTTCTGAAAATGCTAGTTCACTGGCTGTTTCCCGACCAAAGCTCTCATGGCAGTTTTCCTGCCAGGAAAACCGGCCGTGTGTGGGGGGGAAAGCTGCCGAGCAGGTTCTCGGCTTTCCCCTCAGGTTTCCCGGCGGTAAAAAGTCTGCTGGGAAACCTGTACGTGTGTACGGGGCATTAGGCCTCTTTCACACTGGGCGGATCAGTAATGATCCGCCCCGTGCACCTCCGCTTGCTCAGCGTGGATCGCTCCATTGATCCCCGCTGAGCCGGCGGATGACAGGGCGGTCCCCACACACTGTGCAGGGACCGCCCTGTCTTTTCTCTGCTCCCCCTATGGGGGGGATCGGATGAACACGGACCGTATGTCCGTGTTCACCCCATGCGATCCGCCAGACGGATGGAAAAGTAGGTTTTTCCTCCATCACACTTTGGCGGATCGGAGCGGGTCGGATGTTAGCGGGCATGTCACCGCTGACATCCGCGGCTCCATAGAAGAGCACAGAGCGCCCGTACAGGTCCGCAAAAAAAACTGACAGGCGGACCTGTACGGACGCTCAATGTGAAAAACCCTCTAGTCTAAGTGGTTAAACTGACCTCATTTACAAACTGAAGTTCATGCCTTTGATCTAAAAGAACCAAATGACGCAATGTCTATCTTTTTTTCTGAGCAATGTTGTAATGAACTTCATCAGCTGCCTTTTCTTTCTTTTTTTTTTACAGCTGTGAGCAGAGAACGGCTCTGCACTTGTTACATGAATCCTGGAAATACCGGATTAGGATCGTGAGGGTGGTTGAATGGAGATGGCGATTTTTTGACGATTAATCATGCAGCTCTACTGTTAGCGCAAATAAACCTGCCAGGTTTTGCGAGAAGAGATTGACCTCTTCGCTCTTCACACCATTCTATAGAGAATATAGAAGATGGTGAACTCAAGGTCTATCGTGGCTGTCGCAGAATGAGGGAACATTTTTTTTCACCCCAAAAGGTTT
Source organism: Rana temporaria (assembly GCF_905171775.1). Taxonomy (NCBI): domain Eukaryota; kingdom Metazoa; phylum Chordata; class Amphibia; order Anura; family Ranidae; genus Rana; species Rana temporaria. Next base: position 134,872,285 of record NC_053494.1, read on the forward strand.
GACTCCCGACTACTTCACCCAAAATAATTTTGTGTTCCAATTACACTTATTTTATCATTCTGAATGTGAGTTACAAATATTTGTTTAGTTTATATGTATTATTTGTGTAGGTATTATAAATATATGTATTATAACACAGTTAAACTTAAGTATGTCTAATGCATTCATTTTCTCAAAGTCTGTAGGGAGCGTTGAGTACCATAGTATTAGTTGCCCTGTGAACATGCCATTTCATGGTAAAAAGTGTGACACAGAACTAACTATGTACTATATTTACCGTCACTAAGCTGAATACAGTGAGGCTTGGTGTCCCCAGGCACAGCTTTCAACAGCTAAGTGCTGGTTTTATGGCAGAAAAAAAAAAAAGAAGATCATAGAACACAAAGCAACAGGATCATATCATAAAGTTATGATTGCCCATATGCGTTTTTTCTGGAAAGTATACTCATCCAGACATGGTTATAGTAACAAAGCAGTACTGAAAGCATATGAGCAAGTGATAGCAACCAAAGAAATTCACTTTAACCACTTAAGACCCAGGCCTTTAGGCAGCTAAAGGACCCGGCCAGTTTTTGCGATTCGGCACTGCGTCGCTTTAACTGACAATTGCGCGGTCGTGCGACGTGGCTCCCAAACAAAATTGGCGTCCTTTTTTTCCCACAAATAGAGCTTTTATTTGGTGGTATTTGATCACCTCTGCAGTTTTAATTTTTTGCGCTATAAACAAAAATAAAGCGCCAAATATTTTTTCCTTTTTTTCCTATAATAAATATCCCCCAAAAACTAGATTTTTTTCCCTCAGTTTAGGCTGATACGTATTCTACCTATTTTTGGTAAAAAAATAAAAAAAATCGCAATAAGCATTTATCGATTGGTTTGTGCAAAATTTATAGCGTTTAATAAAAATGCAATAAAACTATCCCCTTTTTTGTATTTTTTTTTTTTTTTTTACTACCAATGGCGGCGATCATCGATTTTTTTTGTGACTGCGACATTATGGCAGACACTTCGGACAATTTTGACACATTTTTGGGACCATTGTCATTTTCACAGCAAAAAATGCATTAAAAATGCATTGTTACTGTGAAAATGACAATTGCAGTTTGGGAGTTAACCACAAGAGGGCGCTGAAGGGGTTATGTGTGACCTCATTTGTGTTTCTAACTGTAGGGGGGTGTGGCTGTAGGTGTGATGTCATCGATTGTGTTTCCCTATAAAAGGTTTACACACAGCTCTCCCCGTTCTACAGCTCCGGGGACTGATCGCGGGACTCCAGCGGTAATCGGGTCCGCGAGTCCCGCGGTCACGGAGCTTCGGACTGGGTCGCGTGCAAGCGCGACCCCACAGCCCGGCTTTAAGAGCCACGTACGTGGATGTGCCAAGCTGTGCCATTCTGCCAACGTATATCGGCGTAAAGGGGTCCTTAAGTGATTAAATTAGCGCAGTGTATCTAAAGCAATATACTGTGGTAAGTTTGCTTATCGGCTGCTATAAGTTACTGCATTTTGCATTACTAAAGATTGATTGCTCTAGAGTCAGTCTTTCTCAGCAAGGGTTCCTCCAGAGGTTTGCAGAAGGCCCCTGAGCTGTGCCCCACTGGCCTGATATCTGATGGTGCCTTCATATTTCTGGGTCCATCCCCACTGTAAGGGTGGCATTCTAAAATGCCCCCCTACCACCAATGTAGGGGACATTTTCCTAATCTAAACAAGAGTTAACTGAGACCTGAAAATGATTGAAAGGTTCTTTTGGGCTAAAAAGGATAAGTTGGGATGGTCTAGAGATACATACTCTAATGAACAAAAGAAAACAATTGTGACCGGCCCCGTTATGACAGAGTTAAGATTAATGCCACAAACATGGCCGTTATTCATGTCATGGAAAATAACAACGTTTTTCTCTACGCGATTCCTCTCAAGCCTGCCTTGCATACACACAATCATAATAAAAAATGCTCGAGCAAAGCGTGTGACGTACAACACCTACGACGGCACTATAAAGGGGAAATTCTATTCGAATGGCGCCACCCTTTGGGCCGATTATGGAAATTTCCCTTCTCATCACTTGCTTCCGAGCATGCGCATTTTTTCCCCCTTTGTTAAAGCCTACACACAACCGTTTTTCATGACGAGAAAAAAAGAAGACGTGAAAAAACGAGAAATAAAATAGAGCAGGTTCTAGATTTTTAATGCCCATTTTTCTCGTCGCAAAAAATGCTCTGGGGCCTAAACACGGACGTTTTTCACGACCAATTTAAAAAATGCCAATTTTCTCATCATGAAAACGGTTGTGTGTACGCGGCATAAGAACTGACAGATGCTTCACTGATACCCCAAGGTCCCCTCTAAAGCAGTGAACCCCAAAAAGCAGCCCACGGGCTAGATGTGTCGCTTTGCTTGCCTTTATGCAGCATTTAGGGCACTATTCCTCCCATTGACACACTGTTCTTTCCACTTACACCAAAGAACTATTAATTTCACTGATCCCATAAAAGGGGCACTATATCTTCCAGTGACACCCTAGATGGGGCACTATATATTCCACTGACACCAACAATGGGGCAATAGTCCTCCCACTGTTGCCAATGACGATGATTATTCTTCCTACTTACACCAAAGATTGAGAACTATTCATTTCACTGATACCATAGAAGGGCACTATACCTCCCACTAATACCAATGATGGAGCACAATTCCTCCCACTAATGCCAACGATGGAGCACAATTCCCCCCACTAATACCAATGATGGGACGCTATTTCTCCCACCAACACCACCAATGGAGATTATTCTTCCTACTAAAACCAATACCTTCTACAATCCACAGATGTTATGCAATTATTTTTCCTCCTCTGACCACCAAATCTAAGGTATTTTCTACTCCCGTTGGCCACAGTCCGACCCTCCTAAAGTCTGAATGACAGTAAACTGGCGCTTTGCTTAGAAAGTTTTAAGATCCCTGATCTAGAGCAACCTCTGTGAATGTCACATCATAACCTGGAAACCAAATTATGGATTATGTCAGGCTGAAAAGTCCCTCACAATTGTAAAAGCCCCTTCTTGAACACGGAAATTGTCTATTACTTTGTGAAATTGAACTTTTGTAAAGGTCACAGTTACCAACCTGACAAAACGCCCAGTAATAGGTCTGTCAGTAGGGATTTTTTGCACAAGCAAGGAAAAGGCTACAATTCATGATGCTGTCACCCCCTACCGAAAACAAAATAAAGACCTAAACCACCAAGATAACTGTGCATTGATGCTCAGTCATTCAAAATAAAATTGCCCACAGTCATGGATTACTGTGATCAATCACTCTCACATCTTCCCCATGATTTCTATTGTGACTGCTAGACAACCACACGTTGCCAGGATCATCTGTGATAACAAAAAGAAGATAAGCCTACATCACCCTACTATTAGTGACAGCCAAGTGTGCATTGATGTAGATCAAGTTTCTTTTTTTTTTTTTTTACATAATTGATCATAAAAAATATAAAAGCTCATAAAAACACGTAAAAGTGTGTAAAGCATAACTGAATGGCATTTCAATTTTCTACAGCACTGGGCACCATACAAAACTGCTTTATATGTTTTAAATATAAAAATAGTTGCCTTCACCTTTCTTCATCCACTGAAAAAATCCCAGTGCTGTGTAATTCCTGTAAGGCCTCGTACACATGGACGGACTGTTCGGTCGTGTGTACTGGGCCTTACTTTTCATAGCCTCCTCCTGTCTACATACATGCACTCTAGAGATGGTTGCATGAATTCTCTTAAAATTGGTCTACTAAGGATGACAGAAATGGTCAAAGCCTGCCGAACGTGTCAAGAAAAGGACGTTTGTAAACTGCCTCGGTAACCTGTGTTACATTAGCGAAACACAGGAGCACAACTGGGAGGAAGTGCTTGCACAAGGACCACCATGGCGAGATCACCAGGTATTACCCCATGTGGCCCTCTACTGTCTGCCCCCACCCCAGACTTCCTCTCGTCTCCTGACAGCTGCTGCGGGCACATAGTCAGATTGTTTCAAGATGGAGGGCGATCGGTACCTTATTGTGCTTATTATGCTTCAACTTGTGAATGAACAGGAAGCTGCTCAGCACAGAGCACTTCCTATTTATTCACTGTCCAGTGCAGCCGACGCTGCAGAGAAAAACTGGGGAATCTCTGTCCTCCGTTGCTTTCTGGTCTCAAAAGTCTGTTTAGACCACAGGTGTCAAACACAAGGCCCGCGGGCCGAATTCGGCCCTCAAGGCCATTTCATGTGGCCTCACACCTCTCCTACAGCTGCAGGAGAGCTCCAGCACTCCTCTGGTCCTTCTCCAGACCCTTAGGCCGCATACACAAGGTCGGTCCAAACCGATGAAAAACTGACAAGTTCAGTTTCATCGGTCCAAACCGACCGTGTGTACGGCCCATCGGTCTGTTGTCCTTCGGTCAAAAAAAAAAAAGAACTTGCTTTAAAATCAAACCGATGGACGGCTGACCGATAGGTTTAAAATCGATGGTTAGTACGCAAAAGCATCGGTTCAAAACGCGCGCATGCTCAGAATCAAGTCGACGCATGCTTGGAAGCATTGGACTTCATTTTTCTCTGCACGTCGTTGTGTTTGACGTCACGTTTTGCGTTGGACTCGATCGTTTTTTTGGTGTGTAGGCACATCAGACCATCAGTCTGCTTCATCGGTTAACCGATGGACCAACCGTGTGTACGCGGCCTTACTTTCTGCTTTCAAGCAATGCATCCAGCTTTTTTCCAGCAGCACCATAAGGAAAGGGGGTGCACTGTGATGTAAGGGAGAGCGGGGGACTCAACTTATGATGGTGTGGTGGCTTTTGACATCTTACGTAAGGGGAGGGGATGGGCTGGACATCTGATCTTACAGATGCAACCAGCCCTTTTGAGGGCAATCATAATGCTGATGTGGCCCACAATGAAATTGAGTTTGACACCCCTGGTTTAGACCCTTGATATTTCACCAAAACCCACCAATGGGGCTCCTAAACAATTGTAAAAAATATATAATAAAAATATATATATATATATATATATATATATATATATATATATATATATATATATATATATATATATATATATATATATATATATATATATATATATAAAAAGATTGTAAAAAAAAATATAAAAATAAAGAAAGAAACTTCTGACAGAAAATATTGCAGATGCCCCGAGAGGAAAAGAGAAGTTTAACAAATATTTTTTTCTGGTCTCTTTACAATTGCTTCAGAGAATATGGTGCTACTCTAGAAAGGGAATAAGGAGGTCCCTTCCCTCTGTGCTCTTTTCTTTTTCCGCCGCTGTGATTTTTTATTTTTATTTTCGTTTTATTGGGTCTTCTAATGTTTGTCAGTTTAAAAACAATTAAATCTGAACAGAGTGGTATGGACACGATAGTTATCCATATACAATGTGTACACGTCATGGAGTATGACTATTTGACTGAGATCTTCTTTCAGGTACTGTGCGTTTTATGCGTTACTTCTCTTGCACGGCTCTGATTAATTGTTTTTCCCTCATTTGTCTGTGTGAACCTTACTTAACTGCTTGCCGACCAGCGCACGACTATATACGTCGGCAGCATGGCACGGACAGGCAGAAGAACGTGTATATACGTCCCCTTTAAGAGCGCGGCATTGTGGACGCGCACGCCCGCCGCGAGCTCCGTGAGCCCGACCGTGGGTCCCGCGGACTCAATCGCCGCGGGGATACCTGCGATCGTCTCAAGGTAAGGAAGAACGGGGAGATGCTGATGTAAACATCTCACCCGCTCTGCATAGTGACAATGACAGTAATCACTGCTTCCTGTAATCGGAAGCGGTGATCACTGTCTTGTCACGTGTAGCCCATCCCCCCCTACAGTAAGAATCACTCACTAGGGCACACTTAACCCTCCAGCGCCACCTAGTGGTTAACCCCTTTACTGCCAGTGTCATTTTTACAGTAATCAGTGCATTTTTATAGCACTGATTGCAGTAAAAATTACAATGGTCCCAAAAATGTGTCAAAAGTGTCCGATGTGTCCGCCATTATGTAGTAGTGATGATAAAAATCGCTGATCACCGCCATTACTAGTAAAAAAATAAAAAAATAAAAGCCATAAAAACTATGCCCTATTTTGTAGACGCTATAACTTTTGCGCAAACGGTCAATAAATGCTTATTACGTTTTTTTTTAACCAAAAATATGTAGAACACGTATCGGCCTAAACTGAGGGAAACAAAATGTTTATATATATTTTTGGGGGATATTTATTATAGCAAAAGGTAAAAAAATTGAGATTTTTTTTCAAAACTGTCGCTCTATTTTTGTTTATAGTGCAAAAAATGAAAAACTGCCAAGGTGATCAAATACCGCCAAAAGAAAGCTCTATTTGTGCGAAAAAAAGGACGTCAATTTTGTTTGGGAGCCACATCTCACGACCGCGCAATTGTCAGTTAAAGCGACGCAGTGCCAAATCGCAACAAGTGGCCCGGTCATTTGGCTGCATAACGGTCCACGGCTAAAGTGGTTAAAGATTAAAATAAAACAATTAAAAACACATAAATGACACTGTCCACTGCTTTACCGACACCATCCACTGTCCTGCTCACACCAACCTCTGCCCCGATTCGTCCACTGTTCTGACACCGCCCATGTTTTAATGCATTTTATAACATTTGATTACGCGAAAACGTGTGTGCGTTTACATAATGATGGTAAAGCTTATAAGAAAATTTCGGGTCTGGATCTACCTATACTTTATAAACACAATGAAAATGAACCACAACGTAAGAAGAGACAGTTAACACACTACCCACCCATCTGTGATCACTGCTTACAGCGAGGTGCAAGGAAACTCAACCTCTTTGAACCCAGTCATCTATAAAAGTACAAAGAGTACCAGCACTCGTGCTTGAATAAAAAGGCCATATTCACTGCATCCTTGATAAAAACCAGCAACACCATGGGGGATGCAATGAAGATAGGCCTTTTATTCATGCGGGAGTGCTGGCATTCATTCTTTCATACATGTTGAAACTGAATACAACATGACTACCCCAGATGTAAAGAGCTGCACCTCAAAGGACATAAAGATAATCCCTTATGGGGGTCAAACCTGGAATGATCAACTCCTTTCTATAATCAATTATAAATTATAATATGTGTTAATATTAATAAAAAAAGTCAAACTCGTATGTGAAAAATAAAAAAGACGGATCGTGAAAAGTTAATAAACCCTTTTATGTACAAGTATATATATATATTATATATATATATATATTATATATATATATATATATATATATATATATATATATATATATATATTATATATATTATATATATATATATATATATATATATATATATATATATATATATATATATATATATATATATATATATATATACACATACATACACATATATACACACACATATACACACACACACATATATACACATATACACACACACACACACACACACACACATATATACATACATATACACACACACACACACACACACATATATATATACATATACACACACACACACACAGAAATAGAATATATCAAGTACTTTCCAACCCTAAAAAGCCAATAAGAGACCAAACATGTAATAAAGGAGGCAAATTTGGGGACCCAGGGGTGAATAGTCATCAACCTGTGCAAGGGGTTTTATTAGTGTTTAGAAGTTTTCTATGAATACAGTATAATTCGTTATATTATAATAGGTTTTGATCCTTTTTTCTCTTCTACAAACAATTTTTACCGCTTCCGGACTGCCCACCGTCATATGTGATCTATTTGAAGAGGAATACCGTTGCTAAGGTAGCAGCTACTACCCTAACCCCGGTATCCTCTTCTTCAGTGGGCGGTCTGCTACAAGATCAAAGTGGTCTCTGCGGCGTATACGCCGAAAGATCACTTTTAACCCGGCGTCGGGAGAGGGCCCCTCCCACCGCTCTACGGTGCCCTCCGCCGCTTACCAAAGCAGTCGGCAGCGGCGGAGGCGATCCGGTCCTGTCCCTGGAGAGGAGTGAGGGGAATACGGCCCACCCGTCTCCATACCACTGCAGGGCGGAAGCGACCTCAAATCGTCACTTCTGCCCATACGTCTTAAAAGGACAAAAAAAAATTAAAAATTGTTGTAATTTTTTCAAATTATACTTTTTTTTTTTTGCATTTAAGTCCAAATATGGGATGTGAGGTCTTTTTGACACCACATCTCATATTTAAGAGGACATGTCATGCTTTTTTCTATTACAAGGGATGTTTACATTCCTTGTAATAGGAATAAAAGTGATCCAATTTTTTGTTTTTTAAACAGTGTTAAAATAAAAAAAAGTTAAACAAATAAGATTTTTTTTTTAAAAGTGTCCTGTCCCGACGAGCTTACGCACAGAAGCAAACGCATATGTGAGCAGCACCCGCATATGAAAATGGTGTTCAAATCACACATGCGAGGTATCGCCACGATCGTCAGAGCGAGAGCAATAATTATATCCCTAGACCTACTCTAACTCAAAACAATTATTTTTTTGACTGTTCCAGAAGATTTTTGTAATCTAACATCCAGAATCATTCTGTAAACAAGTGTCAACCCATTTTGGTGTAAACATCTAATAAATTAATTTATACATCTTTACTGGAGTCTGGCCTTCAAAGTCCCATCTGGGGGTAATCGTTTTCTTTTTGTCTACTCTAACTCAAAACATGCAGCCTGTAGAATTTTTTAAATGTCGCCTATGGAGATTTTTTAAGGGTAAAAGTTTGACGCCATTCCACGAGCGGATGCAATTTTGAAGCGTGACATGTTGGGTATCAATTTACTCGGCGTAACATTATCTTTCACAATATAACAAGAATTGGGCTGACTTTACTGTTGTCTTTTTTTTATTTAAAAAAGTGTTTTTTCCCCAAAAAAAGTGCGCTTGTAAGACCGCTGTGCAAATACGGTGTGACAAAGTATTGCAATGACCGTCATTTTATTCTCTAGGATGTTAGAAAAAAAAATGAATAATGTTTAGGGGTTCCAAGTAATTTTCAAGCAAAAAAAAAAATGGTTTTAATTTGTAAACAGAGTCTAAAAAAACTGGTTAAAAAAAAAAGTTAAGTTTCTTTTTTGTTGTTGTCTCTTTATTACTATTACTATTAACCCCTTAACGCCCGCCGCACGACTATTTACATCCGCAAAATGGCACGGACAGGCAGAAGGGCGTATATATACGTCCTTGCCTTCTAGCGGGTGGGGGGTCCGATCGAGGCCCCTCCCCCCGCTGCGTGCGGCGGGCAGATTCCCAGCGGGAGCGATCCGGGACGACGGCGCGGCTATTCGTTTTAGCCGCTACGTCGCGATCGCTCCCCGGAGCTGAAGAACAGGGAGAGCCGTGTGCAAACACGGCTTCCCCGTGCTTCACTGTGGCGGCGTTATCGATCGAGTGATCCCTTTTATAGGGAGACTGGATCGATGACGTCAGTCCTACAGCCACACCCCCCTACAGTTGTAAACACACACTAGGCGAACCCTAACTCCTTCAACGTTTTTTATTTTAACAATAGGAAAAATTATCATCTTTTCATCACTTGTTGCTATGTTGTTAGATGTTTTTAATCTTCTGCCTGGGTGAAATGTTCTATTGATTAAAGCGACAAAACGCCCGTAGCAAACGCTCGTTGTCACGCTAGTCGCTTGAATCGAGCGTTTCCATTACTTTCTATGGGAAATGTAAACGCTCAAAAACAACCAAACCACCCGATACGCGCGACAAAAAAGGGTCCGGAACTTCTTTGGGCGTTCGGCGTCAGGCGTTTTGGAGTGGAGATGTGAACCATCTCCATAGGGAATAATGCATTTTTTCCCCTCTAGTGTTTTTGAGCGTCACGCTTCAGGCGACAAAACGCTCAGGTGTGAATGCAGCCTTACTGAAATGAAATTGCAGGTGACAGGTTCCATTTAAGACGTCAGTCTGTGCTTGGTTAGTTTCTTCCCCAAAAAAGGACAGGTAAGCTTGTAGCACATGAAGAAGGGGGATGGGGATTTGGGGAAGGGGCACATTTATGAGCATGTGCAAGTGACCAGGTGCCTGTAAAGTTACCCGAATCACTTCTACTAGAATATCAGCAGAAAAATATGTCAACTGCCATGTTTGTGTAACTTTACATGATGGTGCTGTCTTAGTACACGTCGGCAGGAGTGCAAGCGTTAGTGTCATCCTGTGTACCAATTCCTTTACATCAGAGGTAGTAAGAGATTAGGCGTGATGAGCCAAAGAAATGATTGGTAGCACAAGATCATCTATTGATCAGAGATTAAACGTTAATAGGAAGGAGGCAGCGCTGACTGATTACAGGAATCTGAATACAATTACCTTTTTCAAAATGAAACAAACCGAACATTTTGTTGGTAAAAGGACCTAATGTACTTAACAAAAAAGCACAGTTTGTAATTGGTACTTCAGTGCCCGTAATTAATGGATTTCCAACATGTTAGAGAGATTCATCCTCTCCCTGTAATGTGTCCACAGCAAATCTCTTGTGTCCAACAACTAAAATAACTACTTTGCTTTCTCTGGGGCTTTGGCTGGATTGTCCTTGGTACAAGGCCTCTATTAGCTCTCTGTTGACCTACATGTCGCCCTGGGACTGCAAGTAAGAGGATAGTTCATCACATTACATAACGGTGCCTGGCATGGAAGAGTGTGCAATTCATTACTGTCTTGTTTACTTGACAAAACCACTATGTTTGAACAACACCCATAAATTATGTATAGGCCATTTATAAGTCATAATTAGTTGCGGCTCAGGTTTCTGCGTGCCAGGAGCCCTGCAATATAACTTACACAAGTGAAGGTATAGGGCTCAGATACCGCAGTCACGCCAGGCTCGCTCATTCTAACACTCAAACTGGCATCGGTCTCGGGAACATCACTATATATTATGATTAGAAGAAGTTTAAATATAATATTTAAAGTGATAGTAAAGTCTTTTTTTTTTTTATAACATGTAATACTTAACTGCTCTGTGCAATGGTTTTAGACAGAGAAGCCCCGATGCTCTTTTTAACCCCTTCCATACAGGGCATTTTCACCCCCTTCCTGCCCAGACCAATTTTTAGTTTTCAGCGCTGTTGCACTTTGAATGACAATTGCGCGGTCATGCAACACTGTACCCAAACTAAATCTTTGTTTTTCCCCCCTACAAATAGAGCTTTCGTTTGGGGGTATTTGATCATCTCTGCGGTTTTTATTTTTTGCGCCAAAAAAAAAAAAAAAAAGGGGAGCGACAATAAAAAAAAAAAAAAACACAATATTTTTTACTTTATTTAATAAAGCTCACAATTTAAAAAAAAAAAAAAAATGTTTTCCTCAATTTAGGCCGATACGTATTCTACATATTTTTGGTTAAAAAAAAAACACAATAATCGTATATTGATTGGTTTGCGCAAAAGTTATAGCGTCTACAAAATAGGTGATAGATTTATGGCATTTTTATTTTAATAATTTTTTTACTAGTATTGGGGGCGATTTGCGATTTTTTACTGTGACCGGACATTGCGGCTAACACATCGGACACTTTTGACACGTTTTTGGGACCATTCACATTTATACAGCGAATAATGCTATAAATATGCATTGATTACTGTGTAAATGTGACTGGCAGGGAAGGGGTTAACCACTAGGGGGCGCTGAAGGGGTTAATATGTTCCCTAAGGTGTGTTCTAACTATAGGGGGGAGGGGACTCTCAAGGGGAGGAGACCGATGTGTGTTCCTCTGTACTGGGAACACATATTGGTCTCCTCACCGCTGACAGGTGGATCTGTGTGTTTACACACACAGATTCACACTCCTGCCGTGATTACTAGCAATCGCAGGTGCCCGGCGGCAATCGCGGCCGCCGGGCACCCGCGCCGGGTCACGAGCGATGCCGCGGGCATCATATGATCATATGACGTCCACCCGGATCAAGAGAGGGTCCCTGCCGGCGTCATTTTACAATGCGCCGGTAGGGAAGTGGTTAAAGCCCACCCCCCCCCCCACTGGTGTTCCTGGCTGCTTCTGCTTTTGAGTAAGCTGCTCTGTGGTGGGGGGCTACTCATGCGCCCTCGATGTAAAGCAATACATCTATTGACACACAGCGCAGCTTAGCCATGCTGCTCCTCACTGAATTTGATTGACAGCAGCAGGAGCCAGTGGCTCCAGAGGCTGCTCTCTAATTAGGCGGTCGCCTAACGCCTTGCACTCACAGGGGCCTCGGGCTGCATAATTTGCCTGTGATCAATACTAATGTCAGCGTCATCGGATCTCTCTATTACCCCTTTATCTTGCTCACCTCCCCTCTCTGCAGACACATCTGTATATCCCCCTATAAGCAGTGAGCTTATTGAAATAAGTACAGGTTTCATAAAAGAGGTGTTAATTCCCACAGCTTCGAAGCCTCGATAAATTTGTCATATAAAAAAGTTTTCCAACTTGTCCACTAGATCAACTTCTGTCAAAAAGGGAAGGACTGAACTGGCTGAATTTTGTTCAGTCTATGGTTTGCTTGAAGGGGAAAGGGGTCAAAAATATGTTTTTAAACTCAAGTGCATATTTTATCCAAGATCTTGTGAAGCATTTTCCCCCAAAAAACGTTTTTTACGATGGAATTATTATTAGATGTGCAGTATTAAACCAATGTTATCACATCTCCACCATTTATTACATCTCAGGATACACAGTAGATGGGACTTTACTTCTTTGGAAGCAGTAGTAGAAAAACTGGCTGGCATACGATAGGGGGCAAATGTTCCTCCCGTTATATACTATGGGCTAGATTCAGGTAGGGGGACGCAAGTTTGTGCGGGCGTAGCGTATCCCATTTACGCTACGCCTCCGCAACTTAGACGGGCAAGTGCAGTATTCACAAAGCACTTGCTGCGTAAGTTGCGGTAGCGTAAATCTGCCGGCATAAGCGCGCTGAATTCAAAATGTCAAGAGGTGGGCGTGTTTTATGGAAATAAAACATGACCCCACGTAAATGACGTTTCTCACGAACGGCGCATACGCCGGCCGTGAATGTATCCCAGTGTGCATGCTCCTAATCACGTCACAAATAGTCAATGCTTTCGACGTGAACGTAACTTACGCAAAGACCTATTCGCGAATGACCTACGCAAACGACGTACATTTTTTACAATTCGACGTGGGAACGACGTCCATACTTCACATTGGCTACGCCTCATATAGCAGGAGTAACGTTACGCCGGAAAAAGCATTACGCAAACGACGTAAAAAAAATCCGCCGGGCGCACGTACGTTTCTGAAACGGCGTATCCAGCTCATTTGCATATTCTACGCTGAAATCGACGGCAGCGGCCAGCGTAAATATGCACCCTAAGATACGACAGCGTAAGAGACTTCCGCCAGTCGGATCTTAGCCTAATTTCGGCGTATCTTGCTTTCTGAATACAGAAAGAAGATACGCCGGCGCAGATTTGAATTTACGCGGCGTATCAATAGATACGCCGGCGTAAATTCTTTCTGAATCTAGCCCTATATATATATATATATATATGTTGGAATTTTAAAAAATTCCTATTCCCTACGGTAAATCTCTCTAACCTTTACATTCCATTGTACACTGCATTAGCGCTGAAAGTAGAAAGGTAAAACGAAATTAATCTCAGAAGACATCAGTCACTTGGCAGGTGTCAGAGGGAATATCGGTCTACCTTGGATTACAACATGACACGAAAGATCTAAACTGTCTTTCAAGTTCAATGCTCCTCAATTTACAGTTGTAGCGGACATGCAGCTTTGCATGTTACTTGCGTTGTCCATGACTGTGCTACAGTGGTCAAGTGTCAGAAACAATAAAGTTTTAATGACGGCTTTGGAAATTTAAGCTCCAGCTGTTCCTCAGAGAGTCTCAATGAAAAAGCTTGCTGGAGTGAATAATGCAGAAGAGCCTCCTTATATGAAACCCTGTGAAGCCTGAATGTTTCACAAGCACACAGTAATGATGGAATCAAATGTTAAAGAAGCGATAACCAAAAAAGGGTTGTTTTCGTGTAGAAAAAGCCCTCCGCTTCCAAAATAAATTTATAATAATGCTACATTTACCTATACACTTTGACCAAATTGAAATTTTCATTTGAAATTAATAAACATGTGATTGCCTAATCTTGTTACATGTATGGGCTGCAAAAAGGGTGTTAAAAGCAAACACAAACATAACAAGCAAGCAAAAATTTTAAAGGGTAACTCCACTTTCATAGAGAAAAAAAAATAGTATATAAAACAAAATAATCTAGCATATACAATTGTGATTGTAATTGAAGGTTATTAAACCTTTCAATCTGCAGCGCTGTAATTTTCTGTAAAATACAATATGGCTACCTGGAGGTAGAATGTGTACAGAACGCCCCCCCCCAAACATAATTTCCTGCTTATGTGATTGGCTTACTGAAATTCCTAGAAGTCTACACTAATGCCGCGTACACACGATCGTTTTTCATGATGAGAAAAATGTCATTTTTTAAATTGGTCATTAAAAACGACCGTGTGTAGGCTCCAGAGCATTTTTCTCTACGTGAAAAACAGGCATTACAAATTTATAACATGCTCTATTTTTTCACGTCGTTTTTCACGTCGTGAAAAACGATCGTGTGTAGGCTTTAACGACAGGAAAAAAACATGCACGCTCAGAAGCAGGCTATGAGATTGAATGGAACTTCCCCGTTATAGTGCCGTCGTACGTGTTGTACGTCACCGCGCTTTGCTTGAGCATTTTTTTTTTTTACGATCGTGTGTAGGCAAGGCAGGCTTGACAAGAATCCCGTCAAGAAAAACTTTATTTTTTCCATGACATTAAAAACAGTCGTGGATACGCGGCAGAAGAAACAAGTCCGATTTCAACCATCCCCTACAACTAAAATGTAGGTTTTTGAGAGAGATTCTTCCAAAGGGATATCACGTCTAAAGGAATGCAGACTCTGCAAGTTTTCTCATTAGAGCCCTGAAAGTGCAGCAGCTGATGGATAATTATCCACTTGCTGACCGCAATACGTATATATACGTTGGGGTTAGCAAGTGGTTTACCAGGGATATGGCTGAAGATATCAGCCATAACCCCGTTACTTTTTTTTCAGCCAGCAGCTGGCTCTCATATAAAAGTGGTCTGAGCAGCTCATTAGCCGCTGGATCACCCCCTCCCAAAGTTTGCCAATGTTTCTCGGGTTTACCATTTTCACCGGCGTGCCCGAGAAACGATCCATGGGTGTGGTCGACTGTTCACAGAGGAGGACAGAGACCAGATACTCTGATCGCCTCTATGGCCTCAGAGGACCAGAGTGACGTCATGACATCACTTCTGGTATGGGGGAGTAAACATTTTTTTAATCTTTTGCTTAAAAACAAATAATGTATTTTTTAACTGTTGCTTTTAATGGTAAAGGAGAGATTTGGGGTCTTTTTGCATTATTTGGTTCAATTTTGCCTCACTGCAACTGTAGGTTATAGGATGTTTTATGATCCCTTTGTTAGATTCAACTATTGAGCCTACATTCTATAAAGGCTGCATCCCTATCTTCCTATTGAGTTATTGTATGCTCTGTTTCACCGTTTCTATTGGCAAGACTCTAAAGGTTTAAACAAGAAACAGCTTAAAGTGACACTTTTAAGTATAGTATTTTGTCGCCATTCCACAAGTGTGCGCAACCATAAAGTGTGGCATGTTAGGTATCTATTTACTCGATGTAACATCATCGTTCTTATTTTACATAAAAAATGGGGTACATGTTGAGTTTTTTTTATTTTTTATTCATTTAAGTATATTTTTTTTCAAAAATATGGTGTTTTAAAAACCACTGAACAAATTGTGTGACCTAAAAAATTTCAACGATCGCCATTTTATGCCCAAGGGCCTCTGCTATATTTATGTTTTCTCTATCTCTATCTCTATCTCTTTTTCAGAAAAACAAAAAAGGTAGGAATTTGCAACAAAGTTTGTAAAATTCCTTCCAATTTACATGAATTACTAAAGCCCCATTCACACCTGAGCATAGAGTTTTCAGGCAGAATGTCACGCAATTTTACTGCAATTTTTGTGGCGTTTACCGTGTTTTTGTACAAAGCAATGTAAAAAGCAGAAAAACGCCCAAATCTGCCTAAAAAAAGTCCCAGAACTTCTTGGGCTTCAGACGTTTTAGAGCTTCTGGCTTCAGGCGTTTTAGAGCTTCTGGCTTCAGGCGTTTTAGAGCTTCTGGCTTCAGGCGTTTTAGAGCTTCTGGCTTCAGGCGTTTTAGAGCTTCTGGCTTCAGGCGTTTTAGAGCTTCTGGCTTCAGGCGTTTTGAAGTGAAGATGTGAACCATCTCCATAGAGAATAGATTTTTTTCCCCTCCAGCGTTTTGTAGCTTCAGGCTTCAAGCTACAAAACGCTCAGGTGTGAATGGGGTCTAAGGCTCCATTCACATCTCCGCGACAAGCAACGCCGCGTACGCGGCGTACTTTGCCGCGGATAGTGTATCTTTTTTTTTTTTTCAAATTCTTCCCATTGCTGTCAATGGGTGAACGCCAATGTCGCCTGAAAAAAAGGGTCCGGGACTTTTTTTCAGGCGACAGGCGTACGGCGTCTATGAGATGTGAACCATCTCCATAGACAGCAATGGGAATTTCCCCCTCTAGCGGCACAAGCGTCCGGCGTCGGGCGTTTTGTCGCCTACATGTGAATGGAGACTAAGAGGGGAATAGTTTTTTTTTTCCCCTCAACGAAAGTGGAGTTACTCTTTAAATACATTTCTCCCTACATTTCATAATGTCCACATATTTACATATTATATTTCTTTATTCAGAGCAAAAGTTGTGAGAAGCCATCTAGAGACATTAGAGGTCGAACAAAATAGGAAACAAGCCAACCACTGAAAGATCTTCTACCCAAGAGACATTATCCATTGATTATGTCATCTACTTTGCAAAAACTCCAGTAACATGGCAGCCTTCCTGCTCCAGTGACATGGCGCTGACTGGTCCTTGTAACCTGGCTATGACTGGCTTTAAACAGTTTGCAAATCCAAAAATGTAAATGCTCCAAATAGCTTATTTTTAAAAGTGCAAAACACATTTTGTGGTTACTGTGAATTGCTGCTTCTGTATATTTGTCTAAAAAAAAAATGTATCCTGATGGTTTCCGCTTACTCCCAGTACTTCTTATAATACGGCGACAACCCTATCCTCTGGCTGATAATGCTGTGTTCTGTGTTGGTTGTCAACCTAACGTGCACGTTTCTATATATGGAGTACAGCAGGGCTTGCAGGATCCCGTACCAACTGCATTATATTCCTGGCAGACATGACTGCTGGGCTGCCCACAAGTGCTTGATTGACAGCGACTCACTGTCAACACTTTGTGAAAGTTTAGGGATATAGGGGTTGACTTATTAAAGCTGGAGAGTGCAAAATCTGGTGCAGTTGTGCATGGTAGCCAATCAGCATGAGCTTAGGCGTGTTCGCAAACGGCACGTGCAGAGCCTGCCAAGAAGTCGTCAACTGCACAGCGTTAATCACAGGCAGCGAGACATTTCCCGATCTCTGAAGCCGCGCATCCGGACAATGTCTTACTGCTTGTGATTAGCACTCCACAGTGCTGACTTCTTGGCAGGCTCTGCATGTGCCGTTTGCAAACACACCTGAGCTCATCCTTTAGTAGCCAATCAGCTTCTAACTTCAGCATGTTCAATTAAGCTTTGACAAAAGAAAAAAAAAAAGGCGATTGGCTACCATGCAGAGCTGCACTAGATTTCACTTTTCAGTTTTAGTAAATCAATCCCAGAGTGTGAAAGCAACAGGCTGAAAGTGACATCACTGACTGACAAGCCCCTACTTTTTTCCTTCACTCGCAGCCCTGGCACATCAATAAACTCTGCTTCAATACTTGGAGTCACTGACCTACAACTAGTTTGAAGCTACCTAATTTGCATACTTATCCAGGTCACCGACTGACATTAATACCAGTGGGTCAGTGTAAAAAACAGATAACTAGCGTTTTCACAAGGAGCCAACTTAAAGGGGTTGTAAAAGTTTGTTTTTTATTTTCTAAATGGGTTCCTTTAAACTAGTGCATTGTTGGTTCACTTACCTTTTCCCTTCTAAATTTTTCTTTGTTTTCTTTGTCTGAATTTCTCACTTCCTGTTCCTCCTCAGTAAGCTGTTCTATCCGACTAACCCCCTTAGATGGGGGAAAGTTTACCAAGGAGAAACAGGAAGTGAGAAATTCAGACAAAGAAAAAAAAAAACATTTAGAAGGAAAAATCGAAAGAAAAAAAGGTAAGTGAACCAACAATGCACTAGCTTAAAGGAACTTATTTAGAAAATAAAAAACAAACCTTTACAACCCCTTTAACCACTTGAGATCCGCGCTGTAGACGAAAGACGTCCACAGCGCGGCTCTCAAGTGCCGGATGGACATCCCTGGACATCCTGTTTACATTCCCCTGGGGTCGCGCAGCGGGGAAACACTGTGCCCGGCGCATCGCTGGGAAGCCGATGCGTGTGCCTGGTGGCCGCGATGTCCACCAGGTACCCGCGATCGGTGGGGACACAGCAGGGACGTGGAGCTCTGTGTGTAAAGACAGAGCTCCACGTCCTGACAGGGAGAGAGGAGACTGATGCTGTGTCCCTTGTACATAGGGACACAGCATCGGTCACCTCCCCCAGTCAGTCCCCCCCCCCACACACACAGTTAGAACACACCCACCCTTCCTCACCCCCTAGTGTTAACCCCTTCCCTGCCAGTCACATTTATACAGTAATTAGTGCATTTTTATAGCACCAATCGCTGTATAAATGTGAATGGTCCCAAAATTGTGTCAAAAGTGTCCGATACGTCCGCCGCAATATCGCATGCCTGACAAAAAAAAAAAAAAAAAAAAAAAAAAAAAATCGCAGATCGCCACCATTACTAGTAAAAAAAAAAAAAAAAAAAAAAAATCATAAATCTATCCCCTATTTTGTAGGCGCTATAACTTTTGCGCAAACCAATCAATATACGCTTATTGCGATTTTTTTTTAACAAAATATGTAGAAGAATACGTATCGGCCTAAGCCGAGGGAAGTTTTTTTTTTTTTTTAAATTGGGATATTATAACAAAAAGTAAAAAATAGTGTTTTTTCAAAATTTTCTGTCTTTTGTTTATAGCGCAAAAAATAAAAAAGTCGCAGAGATGATCAAATACCGCCAAAAGAAAGCTCTATTTGTGGGAAAAAGATAAAAAATATAATTTGGGTACAATGTTGTATGACCGCCAAATTGTCATTCAAAATGCATCAGGGCTGAAAATTGGTCTGGGCACAAAGGGGGTTTAAGTGCCCAGTAATGACGTGGTTAAAGAGGCAATAAAGCAAACATATTGCAGCTTACCAATTCTTAGATGTGATTTCTTTTAATTTCATCTGATGATCAAGTCTGTTGCTTTTCAAAGGAATAAGCCCTCTTGCAGATGTGCCAATTACAGGGATGAGACAAACCATTTACCGCTGACAGAGTTTATTACAATGGTCAGGTTTTTTTTTTATTTATTTTTTTTTTATTTTATGTAAAACCTTTATCCAAAAGGAAAATAAAAAAAAATGTTTGCTGTGACTGCTTATAAAGTTGTTAGCTTGAGCTTGGCTTCAATTTGTTAGCTATACTACATCTAACACTCGGCTTCCCCCAGACTAACAACGCTGCTGTTTTCTGTGCCCCCTGTGCTCCTTCGTCCATAGTGGGGGCACTGTAATACAGGAGGTGTGTTACTAGTCAGTTCACCAGAGGGCAAAAAAAAATAAAAAATCATGCTGCCACCACACTTAAAGTGGAGTTCCACCCATAAATATAACATTACATCAGTAGTTTTAAAAAAATGTCATTAGTCCTTTAAGAATTTTTTTTTTTTTTTTTAGATGCCTTCAAAGTGTTGTTGCTAGGCAGAATAGTTAATCTTCCCACTTCCTGCACCTAGGTGCTTAATGCTTCCTAACCTACACCGCACAGACTCCTGGGAATGTAGTGGGTGTAACTTTCCAGGAGTCTGTGCACTCCCCAGTCTCGAAGAATCATGTGACTTGGACAGTACAGGTGCTGAAACCTGATTTGAAACCTATTACACTGCTTGTGCAGCACTGAGCATGTGCGAGATCTGCAAGGCTGAAATCCAGGAAGTCATACAGTCTGGCTTCATGATGCCCACACTTAAGATGTCCCCAGTCAATTTCTATTTTATAAAGTGTCTAAATGCTGTAACAACCTAACAAAAACGGACCTTAGTTTACAGACTAACTTTACTAGAATACATTAAGCTTGTGTATTACAGGGGTATTTATATTTAAAAAGTGAAATTGTGGCCAGAACTCTGCTTTAATGATTGGTAAACTGCAATATATTTTTGGTTTTGGATTTTATTTTTGGTTTTAGGTTTAATCCCACTTTAATATTTCTTTGATGTTGTGCTTATATTAAAACACACCCCCTTAGCACTGTTCTTTACATCAAGGTAGGAACACTTTTTTGAAAGTATAACCTTAATCCCTCGTTCACATTGAACGCGGCTTTGAAATTGTGCGACCCATAATGCACAGCTAACCAACACACATTTAACAGTAAACCTAGAACGCCTGTAACTTACTCTGGTTTTCAATTCAAACCAATGGCGTCTACATTTAATTATGTCTATAAGAGCAAAGCTCTAGGGCTGCCATGGACTATGGAGTATTTTGTACTAGTGAAAATGAGACTTGCGGGTTTTCCAACTCTGTACGTATTCCAGATTAGCACATTGTCCTGGCACACAACCTCCTTCAGCTGTAAAATTAAACATGCCCTGAGGACAGAGTAGATTTCAGCCCTACTTAAACAAATCAATGTTTGCTCCACCACCTGCATCCAAAAGCAGAGAAAGATATGCATGGGAAGCCACAAAAATTGCTCTCCAAGGAAGTCAGGAATACAGAGTGAATTCCAACACAAACTGCTTCCTAATCAGCACATTTCAGTACCACACAAGGCTTCTGTTTAACACGACATGGACTTGAATCTACTTTCATGGTGACCCACTTGTCCCTTAAGTGAGAAAGTACTGTACTATACGCTATAGTGTCTGCTTGATATGGCAGACCTCAGCATTATACAATCATATATAAGTGAAGGTAAAAATATTTATTAAACTGAAAACTTTGGGTAGGTTGGTAAATGATGCAGGATAATGCATCCAAAGCTTCCAGAAACACATTTCCCACATTAAAGTGGATGCAAACGCTCACATATACACCCAGTGAAGTGAACAGCCTCAGATGATACACAGGGATGAAACAAAACCTCCTACATAGGTTTTACATGCCTTCTCCTCTCTACACCCCTTCAAAAGGGCAGATAGTGTTAAAAATCTATCTTCATCTGTCAGAAGCACAGAGGAGGGGGCGGAGAGACTGCAGTTACAGTGTGTGCGAGGTGATTGGAGAAAAGGAAGACACCCCCTGCCACACTGCAGAAGAATTGTGTTCTGAATAGAGGAAGCTCTGTTCTGAGCTCTCTCCCCTCCCTCCCAAAATACATTTATCTCATGTGTCGGAAAACTTCTCAGAAGTGACAGATGCTAATAACAGAGGAAAGGAGCACAAGAGAGAAAAGACACTTAGAGCTTTGGAGAGAAATAAGTAAACAATGCAGTAATATGTGCTTTTCTCAGATTCCATGACTGAGGTTTACAACCACTTAAACGCCATGGGCTGGCATTTTTTTATTTTATTTGTGGCTGTCCAACACTTCTTTAATGGCTGATGAGAAAAAACTATTTGCTTGAGCTCAAGATCATTCTGCACAAAAGCAGAGTGCATGCATGCATTTGCTAATAAATTGCCAATAGTAATCTATATATATAAAACTCAACGTGTGTGTGTGTATGTATGTATGTATGTTCCAGCATCACGTCCAAACGGCTAAAGATATTAACATTTAACTTGGCACACATGTTACTTATATGTCAGCAACAAACATACGATAGGTGGTTTAACCCTTACCCACCCCCATTTGCCATGGTCGGGGTTTTTCTTTAAAGTCCCATTCAACTCTATGGGAAATACATGTTACTTCATAACTTCCAAACGGCTGTAGATATTTCGATAACACTTGGTCACATGTTACTTATATGTCCACTTAAACTATAGGATAGTTAATTTATCCCTTAACTACCCCCATTTGTGAGGGTCGGGGTTTTTGTTTAAAGTCCAATGCAAATCAATGGGAAATGTATGTTCCCACATAACTTCTGTACGCCTGGAGATATTTCAATAATACCTGGTACACATATTACTTATATGCCAAATAAAAATATAGGACAGTTAAATTAACCCTTACCTACACCCTTATATAAAAGATGGGTATATTTATATTACTATGATTTTCCTCCCCAAAAGGTTAAAGCGGATGTGCCACTAAAAAAACTATATTAAAAGCAAGCAGCTACAAATACTGCAGCTGCTGACTTTTAATATAAGGACACTTACCTGTCCTGGAGTCCAGCGGTGATCGCAGCAGATGACGAGCCGATCGCTCGTCACCCTGCTGCTCCCCCCTCCATCCACGGTGAGGGAACCAGGAAGTGAAGCGCTCCGGCTTCACTGCCCGGTTCCCTACGGCGCATGCGCGAGTCGCGCTGCACCCGCCGATTGGCTCCCGCTGTGTGCTGGGAGCCGAGTGTTCCCAGCATACAACGGGGGGGGCGACGGGAAGCCTAGGAAAAACCCGTCCTTTGCCCGTATCGTAGGGCCGGAAGTGGGTGCAGATACCTGTCTGTAGACAGGTATCTGCACCCCCCTCCCCCCTGAAAGGTGTCAAATGTGACACCGGAGGGGGGGAGGGTTCCGATCAGCGGGACTCCACTTTAGAGTGGAGATCCGCTTTAAGATAGGAAGACCGGGCAACGCCGGGTATTCAGCTAGTGATAGACTAAAGTAGATGAAGCAGTGCCAAAAGCCACTATTCAGCAGTGGGCAGGAGATCTAGGACATAGGAGAAGTTACTAGCAGAAAAAACAAAACAATCTGAAACAAATAAATTCATGCATTACTTTCTTGTCCTAGGACTGTGCCCCCCTACTCAACCCCTTCCACAACAGTCAGGGCAAAAGCTTAATAAGCAGAGTGGTGATTGTAAGTAAGGGAGGCTGTGATAGGTGGATGAAAATGTCATGGGGTGACAAAGTAAAGAGAAAAGGTGGTGATATCCATCTATATTAGAAGTGAAGGGGAAAGTTTAAGGGCCTATGAACTTTAGGCTTAGAAAATGACAGTTCTTTTGGCAGAACAAAATGCTCATTTTTGTACAGGAGTATTAACTTTTTTTTCTGTCCGAAAACGCCTCTCAAAAAAGGAACCCACAAAGGGTTTTCTGTCCGCCTCTAAAAGCGGAGCTTAAAATATGCCTCTAATAGGTGGATTCAGATAGAGTTAGGTCGGCGTATCAGTAGATACGCCGACCTAACTCGGAATCTGCGCCGACCTAAGTTTAAGTGTATTCTCAAACTGAGATACACTTAAACCTAAGATACGACGGCTTGCGCCGTCGTATCTTAGGGTGCAATATTTAGGTGGCGCTTCCATTGCGCTCGGCGTAGAATATGTAAATCACTAGATACGCCTATTCACGAACGTACGCGCGCCCATCGCAGTAAAGATACGCCATTTACGGAAGGCATTTTCAGCCGTAAAGTTATTCCATCAAATAGCTGGACTAGTAATGTTAAGTATGGCCATCGTTCCCGCGTCGAAATTTGAAAATGTTACATCGTTTGCGTAAGTCGTCTGTGAATAGGGCTGGACGTAATTTACATCCACGTCGAAACAAATACGTCCTTGCGGCGTACTTTGCTGCAATGCACACTGGGATATGTACACGGACGGCGCATGCGCCGTTCATAAAAAAGTCAATCACGTCAGGTCACCCACCTTTATCATAAAACATGCCCCCTCAGCCTAATTTGAATTAGGCGCACTTACGCCGCCCGCATTTACGCTACGCCGCCGTAACTTAGCAGGCAAGTACTTTGTGAATACAGTACTTGCCTAGCTAACTTACGGCGGCGTAGTGTAAATACGATATGCTACCGCAAAGATGCGGCGGTCTATTTGAATCCAGCTATAAATATTCTAATGTGCACCGACACATAGGATAACACTGAGCAACGTCTACAGGCGCAAATGCAAAACTCCAGTAGAAGCAGTGATTTTTAAGCCCAGTGTGCATGGACCCTTATGATCTTGTGACTGGACAGTGTGTTGGTGCTGAAGAATTATGGATGAAATTACATATATGTGTGTATACTGCTAAAGAATTTAACCAGTTCCCGACCGGCTCACGTGTATTTACGGGGACAGAATGGCACCCCTGCGCGAAACCCAGTACCCGTATGGGGTTTTCTTGAAGAGGGGCACGCGATCGCATGCACGAGCGCCAGCACAGGGATTTGTGTGTGTAAACACACACAAATCCCTGTGCTGTCAGAGTAGAGGAGATATGTTTGTTCCTAGTAAGTAGGAACAGCGATATGTCTCCTCTCCTACTCAGTCCGATCCCCATACAGTTAGAAAACACTGATGGAACACACATTAATAACCCCTTGATCACCCCCTAGTGTTAACCCCTTCCCTGCCAGTGACATTTACACAGTAATCAATGCATTTTTATATCACCGTATAATGGTCCAAAAATGTGTCAAAAGTGTCCGATCTGTCCGTTGCAATATCGCTAAAAATCGCAGATCACCACCATTACTACAGCGCCATAAATCTTATCCACAGTTTGTAGACGCTATAACTTTTGCGCAAAGCAATCAATATATGCCTATTGCGATTTTACCAAAAATATATATTGGCCTAAACTGAAGACTTTTTTTTTTTTTTTTAAAGTAGAAAATATGTATTTTTCTTCACAATTGTCGCTTTTTTGTTTATAGCGCAAAAAATAAAAAAAATAAAACACAGAGGTAACCAAATAACACCACAAGAAAGCTCCATTTGTAGGATAAAAAAGGATGCAAATTTTGTTTGGGTACAGCATTGCATGAACGCGCAATTACCAGTTAAATCTACGCAGTGCCAAATTGTAAAAAGTTCTCTGGTCAGCAAGGGGGTAAAACCTTTTGGGACTGAAGTGGTTAATACAGTATGGTAGAGGCCCCTGAGATTGTGCTCGTTACACAAACAGAAAGGGCTTCACAAGCTAGGATAGTAGTAGTAGTAGTAAAACAGGAGAATTTATTTACTTGACCCTAAATTTAAAGAGCAAACATGTAAAGTAATCCAGAAGCTTATTGCAAATTCTCATATCTAGAACATGATTTCATTAAACCTAAGCTTTAAACTAATCTCATACTAGAAAACATTAAACACTTTATTTCCCCAATGCGTTGGGCCACTTTCAAATACACAGAATGGTTGAAATATTTTTAACAAAATAGCATATATAAATGAACGTTGGCGCCATGTACACTAGCCTAAAAAAACACTGCTCCTGGGAGGAGTTGACTGTAGAAGCAACTTATCTAATGTGTCCATGCACAGTAGGTAGTCTAAACGCCAACCTTAAACACCTTTAGAGGCATAAAAAAATGTCTGTTTTGCGTTTTTGAGAGCATTTCTCTGGCAGAAAAAAAAAACGCTAAACGCTTCTAAACGCTAGTACAAATACACTTTTTTTCCTGCCAAGAGCACTGGCTTTTAAGCTAGTGTGCATGGAATCCTAAAGTGGTTGTAAAGTCACAAGGTTTTTTACCTTCATGAATTCTATGCATGAAGGTAAAAAACCTTGTGTGTGCGCAACAGCCCCTCCAACCCCCCCCCCCCCCCCCTTAACACTTACCCGAGTCCCCTCTCGATCCAGCGATGTCTACAAAAGCCTTGACTCTACGGGGGTTCGCACTCCTGATTGGCTATTGGCAGCATCGGTGAGCCAATCAGTAGATAGAGAGGGCGGGGCCACAGCTTCATGTGTGATTGGACACACACAGCAGTGGCTCGGCTGCTCCCATAGCATACTGCTTGCTGTGGGGGCACCCGACAGGAGGGAAGAGCCAGGAGTGCCAATGTGGGACCCAAGAAGAGGAGGATCCGGGCCATTCTGCAAAACCACTGCACAATGCAGGAAAGTATAACATGTTTGTCATTTTAATGAAAAAAAAAATTAATAAAATAAAGCTTTACAATCATTTTAATAAATGACCCATAAAAAATGTATTTGGGGACGAGGAAGAATTATTTCCCCTCTGTCAGTGCATGGTCCAATTCGCAATGTATGGGTTCCGTCTTCCTCTGGATCACCTGCTGGTTTAAGAATCTGAAGACACAAGAGCTTTTTTTTTCTTATTTCAGAAAAAGAACTCAACTATATGCCCTGCCTTATGGACTACTACAGACCATACCCAATGTAATGTATCAAAAACATACTATAGCAAAATAAAAAAAAACGAAACAATTGGAAAGAAAAAAAACTGTAAATAATCTCCCATAAAAAGGACTGTTAATACAGATTTTAAAACCACATACCATTGTATGCAAAAATATTGGATGTCTGATATCACAGCCTATGACATACGTATTATAAATCAGAAGAGCTCACCAAAAATTTGACAAAAAGTCTCTCATATGGCAAATTTAGAGATTTTGGTAAGCTCTTTTGCCTATACAAGTATGTCATAGTAGGCTATGTTTACATCCAATCACCAAAATGTTTTAATATACCATTGTATGTGATTTTGAAGTGTTTAATAATTAACAGACCTTTAATGGGAGATTAGTTCCAGCTTTTTTTTTTTTTTTTTATTATAGTACGACGTTGATACATTACATAGGGTATGGTCTATATAGCAATCCATAAGGCAGGGTATATAGTTGAGTTCTTTGACATTATTAACACCGAGGACTCCAGACCTTGAGGAGCGTTGAACAACTTCTGTCTAGTAGGATTTATTTTTGGATAAACTCATGGCAAATTTTCTTTTTTTAAAACCCATTTATCCGACTCCTAAAACAGATAATTTGTTTTAGAGTTTTACTTTAAGATGAACATTGCACAACTAATATTTCCCAATACGATTACTTTTTTTACACCACAAATTCCAGATCAGTCGACTTAGAAGGATCATTGCTGCCGCTTGACTGGATCTGTATGAATTTGTTTCCATGGTTGTTTTGGTCAGAACGTGGCCTGCGGCCAGTGGATTTTAACCCATTTCATTGGCGCAGAACTCAGAGGGCACGGGGGATAGAATACTTTCACTGTAAGTTCTAAGAATGTTTAAAAGCAACTTGAATGTATTTAACCACTTAATGCCCGCCGCACGACTATTTACGTCCGCAAAATGGCACGGACAGGCAGAAGGGTGTATATATACACATCCTTGCCTTCTAGCGGGTGGGGGGTTCGATCGGGACCCCCCCCCCCGCTGCGTGCGGATTCCCGCTGTGAGCGATCCAGGACAACGGCGAGGTTATTCGTTTATAGCCGCTCCGTCGCGATCGCTCCCCGGAGCTCAAGAACGGGGAGAGCCGTATGTAAACACGGCTTCCCCGTGGGGTATCGATCGAGTGATCCTTTTTATAGGGAGACTCGATCGACAACGTCAGTCCTACAGCCACACCCCCCTACAGTTGTAAACACACACTAGGTGAACCCTAACTCCTACAGCACCCCCTGTGGTCAACTCCCAAACTGCAACTGTCATTTTCACAATAAACAATGCAATTTAAATGCATTTTTTGCTGTGAAAATGACAATGGTCCCAAAAATGTGTCAAAATTGTCCGAAGTGTCCGCCATAATGTCGCAGTCACGAAAAAAATCGCTGATCGCCGCCAATAGTAGTAAAAAAAATTAATAAAAATGCAAAAAAACTATCCCCTATTTTGTAAACGCTATACATTTTGCGCAAACCAATCGATAAACACTTATTGCGATTTTTTTTTACCAAAAATAGGTAGAAGAATACGTATCGGCCTAAACTGAGGGAAAAAATATGTTTTTATATATGTTTTTGGGGGATATTTATTATAGCAAAAAGTAAAAAAGATTGCATTTTTTTCAAAATTGTCGCTCTATTTTTGTTTATAGCGCAAAAAGTAAAAACCGCAGAGGTGATCAAATACCACCAAAAGAAAGCTCTATTTGTGGGGAAAAAAAGGACGCCAATTTTGTTTGGGAGCCACGTCGCACGACCGCGCAATTGTCTGTTAAAGCGACGCAGTGCCGAATTGTAAAAACGCCTTTGGGCATTTAGCAGCATATTGGTCCGGGGCTTAAGTGGTTAAAGCAAGGGTGGACAAATGAATATGCAATTCAGGAGCCAGCAGTTTTTTTGTTTTTAGTTGCCAGCTCTATTGACAACTAAACTTTAAGATTTGGACACCGGCTGTCATTTTTAAAGATGTATTGGCTACCTGGTACCTGGGATTTGTCCAGCCCTAGTTTAATGGAAACCTGATTTTTTTTGTGCATGTGAATTAGATAAGACCATGCAACAACATCTTTACATGCAAAAACAAGCCATGGATGAGTTGCCAGGAAGCAGCAAATTCATCAGTAGGAAGTTTGTCACTTGGTACACAACCAACACAAGACAACACACAAAAGGCATAAGACCATGTGACAACTTTTCACATTACATTGTACTACCAACCACCATCCGACTGGAGTCGGACCACTTGGCCTTCAGGATTAAGATTAACCAGTTCCCGACCCCCGCATGTACATATACGTCCACAATATGGCATGTACAGGCACATGGGCGTACACGTACGTCCTCGCCTATTAGCGGGTGGGGGGTCCGATCGGGACCCCCCCCCGCTACATGCGGAGGTCGAGTCCGCTCGGGGAGCGATCCGGGACCACGGCGCGGCTATTTGTTTATAGCCGCTCCGTCGTGATCGCTCCCCGGAGCTGAAGAACGGGGAGAGCCGTGTGTAAACACGGCTTCCCCGTCCTTCACTATGGCGGCGCATCGATTGCGTCATTCCCTTTATAGGGAAGACACGATCGATGACGTCATTCCTACAGCCACACCCCCCTACAGTTGTAAACACATACTAGGTGCACCCTAACTCCTACAGCGCCACCTGTGGTTAACTCCCAAACTACAACTGTCATTTTCACAATAAAGAATGCAATTTAAATGCATTTTTTGCTGTGAAAATGACAATGGTCCCAAAAATGTGTCAAAATTGTCCGAAGTGTCCGCCATAATGTCGTAGTCACGAAAAAAATTGCTGATCGCCGCCATTAGTAGTAAAAAAAAAAAAATTAATAAAAATGCAATAAAACTATCCCCTATTTTGTAAACACTATAAATTTTGCGCAAACCAATCGATAAACGCTTATTGCGATTTTTATTACTAAAAATAGGTAGAAGAATACGTATCGGCCTAAACTGAGGAAAAAAAATGTTTTTATATATGTTTTTGGGGGATATTTATTACAGCAAAAAGTAAAAAATATTGCATTTTTTTCAAAATTGTCGCTCTATTTTTGTTTATAGCGCAAAAACTAAAAACCGCAGATGTGATCAAATACCACCAAAAGAAAGCTCTATTTGTGGGGGGAAAAAATTTTGTTTGGGAGCCACGTCGCACGACTGCACAATTGTCTGTTAAAGCGACGCAGTCCCGAACTGTAAAAACACCTTGGGTCTTTAGGCTGCATATTGGTCCGGGGCTTAACTGGTTAAAACCCATCTCTGAGGTCAAGGGGTTCCTTACCCATGAAATGGATACAGCGCCCAGAGGCGATTCAGTTCGCATGTGTTGCGCTTTACAAGTCTCTCTCTCTCTCATTGTGTAAAAAAAAAGGAAAAGAAAGAAAGAAAAACATTCAAACAGTACTGCCTATAAGCAAAAATGGGGTGAAGTAGTATTTCAGTACAAATACTGACAAAAGTTGACACCACTTCCAGAACCATCAATAAACCATTTATTTTGCCCCCACAAACTTTGCCCAGCAACGCACTTTCAGGTGCACCACAAGGGGGATCTAGTGGTATTCTTGCAATATTACTAGTATTATTAAATTAGAATCCTACTACACATCTATATATTAATTCGGACAGGACCCTAATACAGGAGGTCATTACTATGTTTTACATAGTTAGTCAGGTTGAAAAAAGACACAAGTCCATCAAGTTCAACCCAAAAAAAAATAAAAAACAATCCCATATACACAAACCTACTCCCACAGTTGATCCAGAGGGAAGCAAAAAACCCCAGCAAATGTTTTCCGGATAGAAGGCATTACACCCAATAATAAAAAGGTCTCTATGGGGATGCTTTACTAAAACCTAGAGAGTGCAAAATCTGCCACAATTGTGCATGGTTGCCAATCGGCTTCTAACTTCAGCTTGTTCTGTTAAAGCTCTGACAAAAAAAAACAGATTTTGCACTCCCCAGTTTTAGTAAATCAAGTCAACACCTACGTGACTATCAAGCAATGAATGCCTTTAGTAGTGTGAAGTATGGTGTCCCTCACTCTTAAAAGAACTTCCCATTGCAGAAGAAATGTAAGCAAGCTACCTTGTAAAATGTAAATATCTCATTATCCCAGGGGGTCTTCAAACTTTCTAAACAAAGGGCCAGTTTACTGTCCTTCAGACTTTAGGGGGGGGGGGGGGGGTGGTGCTGTGGCCATTGGGATTAAGAAATGTCCTAGTATCAGTGGGAGTAAACAATGTCCTAGTTTTGGTATTCGGGTAATTATTTGTGCCCCATCGGTGTCGGTGGGAGGAATAGTGACCCATCATTGGTGTCGGTGGGAGGATTAGTGACCCATCATTGGTGTCGGTGGGAGGATTAGTGACCCATCATTGGTGTCGGTGGGAGGATTAGTGACCCATCATTGGTGTCAGTGGGAGGATTAGTGACCCATCATTGGTGTCAGTGGGAGGATTAGTGACCCATCATTGGTGTCAGTGGGAGGATTAGTGACCCATCATTGGTGTCAGTGGGAGGATTAGTGACCCATCATTGGTGTCAGTGGGAGGATTAGTGACCCATCATTGGTGTCAGTGGGAGGATTAGTGACCCATCATTGGTGTCAGTGGGAGGATTAGTGACCCATCATTGGTGTCAGTGGGAGGATTAGTGACCCATCATTGGTGTCAGTGGGAGGATTAGTGACCCATCATTGGTGTCAGTGGGAGGATTAGTGACCCATCATTGGTGTCAGTGGGAGGATTAGTGACCCATCATTGGTGTCAGTGGGAGGATTAGTGACCCATCATTGGGTGTCAGTGGGAGGATTAGTGACCCATCATTGGTATCAGTGGGAGGAATAGTGACCCATCATTGGTATCAGTGGGAGGAATAGTGACCCATCATTGGTGTCAGTGGGAAGAACCGTGCCCCATTGTTGGGGTCAGTGCAGAAGTTATTGCTCCATCATTGATGGCAGTGGGAGGAATAGTGACCCAAGGGCCAGATAAAAGCAAGCAATGGGCCACATTCGTTTTTAAGCAAGGCCACGCCTTCGGCCTAGTCTGCGGCATTGCAGCCTTTTCCCAGGATTGCGGCAGATCCGCGGGC
Organism: Rana temporaria; assembly: GCF_905171775.1. Classification (NCBI taxonomy): domain Eukaryota; kingdom Metazoa; phylum Chordata; class Amphibia; order Anura; family Ranidae; genus Rana; species Rana temporaria. The sequence continues at coordinate 134,903,872 of NC_053494.1, forward strand.
AGGATTTTTTAGGTTAAGATAATTGTCAGTTAATAGTGAGTTATAAAAAAGTTTTTTTTTTTATTTGTGAAGTTAAAGAGTGGTGCAGGATTTATGTCTAACATTATTTTGACTAATTCTTCTAATCTGAGCAAATGGAACAGGTTTTCCTTCTATTGTAAATGGGAGTGATCTGCACTGTTATATGCTGTATCTGTGCCAGACTCGACACAGAGAGCAGTTTAATTAGAGCTGAATGCTTGGAATTCCTCAACTTCCCTGTTCAGTGGAGATCCAATCCCTCAGCCTGCCTACCTCCATGCTCAGCTGAGATTGGGAGGAAGGTAGTTAACCCTGAAGCCTCTGCTTGTGCAGCGCAATTGCAGCCTATCTTTCAGATCCGATATAGTGGGGATCTGCATCAGGTTTCTACAGGGAGTGCAGAATTATTAGGCAAATGAGTATTTTGACCACATCATCCTCTTTATGCATGTTGTCTTACTCCAAGCTGTATAGGCTCGAAAGCCTACTACCAATTAAGCATATTAGGTGATGTGCATCTCTGTAATGAGAAGGTGTGTGGTCTAATGACATCAACACCCTATATCAGGTGTGCATAATTATTAGTCAACTTCTTTTCCTTTGGCAAAATGGGTCAAAAGAAGGACTTGACAGGCTCAGAAAAGTCAAAAATAGTGAGATATCTTGCAGAGGGATGCAGCACTCTTAAAATTGCAAAGCTTCTGAAGCGTGATCATCGAACAATCAAGCGTTTCATTCAAAATAGTCAACAGGGTCGCAAGAAGCGTGTGGAAAAACCAAGGCGCAAAATAACTGCCCATGAACTGAGAAAAGTCAAGCGTGCAGCTGCCAAGATGCCACTTGCCACCAGTTTGGCCATATTTCAGAGCTGCAACATCACTGGAGTGCCCAAAAGCACAAGGTGTGCAATACTCAGAGACATGGCCAAGGTAAGAAAGGCTGAAAGACGACCACCACTGAACAAGACACACAAGCTGAAACGTCAAGACTGGGCCAAGAAATATCTCAAGACTGATTTTTCTAAGGTTTTATGGACTGCTGAAATGAGAGTGAGTCTTGATCGGCCAGATAAATGGGCCCGTGGCTTGATTGGTAAAGGGCAGAGAGCTCCAGTCCGACTCAGACACCAGCAAGGTGGAGGTGGAGTACTGGTTTGGGCTGGTATCATCAAAGATGAGCTTGTGGGGCCTTTTCGGGTTGAGGATGGAGTCAAGCTCAACTCCCAGTCCTACTGCCAGTTTCTGGAAGACACCTTCTTCAAGCAGTGGTACAGGAAGAAGTCTGCATCCTTCAAGAAAAACATGATTTTCATGCAGGACAATGCTCCATCACACGCGTCCAAGTACTCCACAGCGTGGCTGGCAAGAAAGGGTATAAAAGAAGAAAAACTAATGACATGGCCTCCTTGTTCACCTGATCTGAACCCCATTGAGAACCTGTGGTCCATCATCAAATGTGAGATTTACAAGGAGGGAAAACAGTACACCTCTCTGAACAGTGTCTGGGAGGCTGTGGTTGCTGCTGCACGCAATGTTGATGGTGAACAGATCAAAACACTGACAGAATCCATGGATGTCAGGCTTTTGAGTGTCCTTGCAAAGAAAGGTGGCTATATTGGTCACTGATTTGTTTTTGTTTTTGAATGTCAGAAATGTATATTTGTGAATGTTGAGATGTTATATTGGTTTCACTGGTAACAATAAATAATTGAAATGGGTATATATTTTTTTTTTGTTAAGTTGCCTAATCATTATGCACAGTAATAGTCACCTGCACACACAGATATCCCCCTAAAATAGCTAAAACTAAAAACAAACTAAAAACTACTTCCAAAAATATTCAGCTTTGATATTAATGAGTTTTTTGGGTTCATTGAGAACATGGTTGTTGTTCAATAATAAAATTAATCCTCAAAAACACAACTTGCCCAATAATTCTGCACTCCCTGTATACTTAACTCTGAGCTGTTGAAATCCCTTTGTTAATTAGGTGCTGACCTTGCATCAAAAACTATTTTATTCTGAAATAGAAAGTGGCGTGGGTGTTGCAGAGCGTCCTGAAATAGGCTTTCTGCTTTGGTAATGTGCCGTACGGCACATGCGGTTGTTTCCTGGGCCACTATTTTGGCACAAGAAGCTTAGTTAATCAGTTGTGTTTTATAAAATTCCATTTAAAGCACTGTGGATGGGTTTGTGGATAGATAAAAGTCAAGGTTACCAGCAATACAGATTGTGATAACTTATGAGGTTTCTCAGATGTAACAGGTGTGTTTATCAGACAAATATTTAATTCTTCACTAAAATGCAGAGTTGTACAAGACTTTACAGCTACTGATAAATACAATGGGAGCTATTCCAGACATTTTTGTAATATTTTCCCCATCAGTTGGTTTCTCTAAAACTACCAATTTTTCTATAAAAGTCTAAAGGCCCGACACAATTGGATTTTCCGACGAAAATTGTGTGATGACAGGCTGTTGTCTGAAAATCCGACCGTTTGTATGCTCCATCGGACAATTGTTGTCGGATTTGTCACCAACAAATGTTCGATGGCATGTTTTAAAATTTTCCAACAACAAATGTGTGTTGTCGGATTATCCGATCGTGTACAAAAGTGCTTCAAACAAAACTCCAAAGTACAAACACGCATGCCCAAAAGCAATGCTAATCGTAACACAACATTAGCAGAAGTTACCCAAAGGGTGGCTCTAAAGAGCTGAAAAAACAGTTGTGTTAGTTGGCCGACGATTCTTTGCCGTTTGTATGCAAGACAAGTTCATGGCCAACGCCCTTAGGGCAAAAGTCCCACGCTTTGTCCATGGAAAATCCAATCGTGTTTATCAGGCTTAACACTGTCTGTGTGAACACTTTGACTACAGCAACCACTTTCTTCCAATAATGAAATTACAGTACATTGCAAACATAATTGGAGAATCTAGTTGATACTTGAGAATAAAAAAACAAAAACTATTATTCTCCTGTTGCAGTTATTCCTTTTAACGCCATATGATCAGTTTTCCCAATAGTAAAAACTGAGGAGAGTAGGGCTGCAACTAACGATTATTTTCATAATCGATTAGTTGGCCGATTATTGTTTCGATTAATCGGATAATAGCCTTAAAAAAAAAATTTGGGCCAATTTGTTGTTCGGCAGATTACAAAACACAACTTGCCGCAAAAACACATTACATGCTTTTCTGCAGCTTCTACATTGAAGCATATTGAACCAAAAAAAAAAAAAAAATGGCACCGTTTTGCGTTAAAAAGTCCTTGCCCTTTCCAAATACGCAGCAGCTGAGAAAAAATCATGGATGTGAACGTGTCCCATAGGAAAACATGTAAATGAATTGCATCACCAAAAAACAGATGTGTGACCCAGGCCTGAGATGTTTAGTAACATAATGGGGTAAAAAAAAAAAAAGTACAAATAATCGCTACTGCAAGGGGTTCATTTTTTTACTGTGGGACAGTGAAAGTAATATTTACAGTAGCGATTTTCATTTCTGTACTATAAAGGGCTAATTTTAGTTGTTTTAACCCCATTATGTTACTGGCCGATTAATCCATTATGAAAATTGTAATCGATTTCATAATCTATTAGAGGTCGATTAATCGATTAGTTGTTTCAGCCCTAGAGGAGAGCTTTTGTCCGGGAATCCCGGCCGTGTGTATGCTCTTCGCAGTTTTTCCGATGGGAAAACTGTCCAAAAACCGCTGGACAAAAAAAAATAAAAAAAAATTCCCTGCTGGTAAAACCGGCGGACTTTTGTCTGGTGTTTTTTGCCAGTTTTTCTTTTGGGAAAAACTGGAGCAGCATACACACGGCCGGGACTCCGGGCCAAAGCTCCATTGCAGTTTACCTGTCGGGAAAACTGTCCGTGTGTAGGCAAAAGACTGAACGGAGAAGGCTTTCGGCTTTCCCCTCGGGATTTTCGACGGGAACTTTGCCCGTCGGAATCCCGCATGTGTGTACGGGGCATTACACTTTCCACAATGCCGTCCAAAAAATGCTGTGTGAAAAATTGCTGTAGCAGCCAGATTTCATGTTTTGTGAAAATGAAAATCAACTGCTGTGGACTACTGCACTTCACACACTGTTCTAGGCCGATAACTAAAATGCTTAATAAATTAGATGTGAGTGAATACCCAAGGAAGCAGATCCTCAATCCTAAAAATATAAACTAACACACATGCACACTGGGAATTTCCCCAGCTCTCCTTAACGCCTTTCCTCTGGCAGGAGAAAAGCAGCATCAAAAATGAGCATACAGCCGCGTTTTTGTAAACGTGTTTAGGCGCATTTGTGCGTCAAACACTTGAGTGATAATTCATTGCATTGAGAAGAATAATGTATTCTGGCATCTAAAAATAAACTATATATAACAATATATTGCGCTAACCAAATCAAATAAGTGAAAATCAGGCTGCCAACACAACAAAATGGATACTTTGTAAACGTGAATATATATAACAATGTAGCGCCAATAAGAAGACCCTGTGGGGGTTCCGCTGTGAATCAATAAGTGTCCCAACTCCACTATATGTTCCCGATATAGGATATCATAAATTGGTGGTTGGAAAATAGCAGGAAATAAAAACCAACCATTCAAAAATAAAGATTGCTCAGAGGTACTGTCACTTCAGTGATCATATACCATATCAAAAAAATAAAAAATAAGTGTTCAAACCTATTAAAAACCAGTGATGGTGAACAAAACATATATGAACCATACACTGTGAAAGTGCAATATTGATGCAGTCCACGGTTGTAATAACGACGACCAATCATATAAAAATTAGTCCGTGCTTCGTGAATATATAACGAACATATCCTCTCCTCAGCTGGTTTGCATAAGACATATATTTTCAGAAGTGATCCTCAATATTGGCAATTTAAAGACAGATGGGTACTCTTACCGGATCAGGTGGACCCTCGACTCACCATACGGCGGGAGGGTCTTGTATAGACCGACTGTCTGATCCGGATGGCGTCAGGATGGTAGTCCTGGGCAGAGGTGATCTCCAAAGTGTCTTGATATCCAGAGGATAGCTTGATGTTATACTAGCATGGTAGTAATGCTCAATCACTCCCAGGCATAGGAGGGGAAGAAAAAGAAAAAAGGCTCCTCAGTGTAAAACTGGATTTAATAAAAAATTCCAAAACTTCACACTAGTGATAGGAACCCGATAAAAACAATGGTATAAAAAAAAATTACAGAACCACACGTGAAAAGGAAAAAAATGTAAAATAGAACAGCAACTCTCCCCCTTGATGGGCGGATAAGAGTGTTTCCAAAGAAAAAATGCAGTGGAGATGCGATGAGTCAGCAACCCGACCGGTTTCGTCTCAGATAGACTTCAACTGGGGTATCTAACTGCATCACGCTTCTCACCTGCATTAAATACCTGAAAGATCTGCCTCCTTGAGGTCCCCCATTCCTTCAGCCATGCCTGAATGGCGTGCGTATCAGAGAACACTTCACTGTCCTCGTTTGCGTTCCAAATCCTGGAAGTGAAGGGGCTGGAGTTCCTGTTGTGTGCCCCTATCCCTATCATAGCGTCGTCCCTTCCCTATCCTGCCTCCAATAAATGGAGAGAGGTTGAAGCGCTCTGCTGGCCAATGGGCGTACTCCGCCCTCTTAAGGGCGACTATCGTGACGTAATGACGTCATCAGTACGCGCCACGGTGCGTTTCAATTACATCCACCGTGCGTCCCGCTACACCAGCCTGGGCATCACGTGGTGCGGAAGCTGTAGGTGTCATGCGTTCCACTCATGGACAGTGTGCGCTCCATAGGGTTTTGTGGTCATCCTAAGGTACACATTAACCAGGAAAAAAACAGACTATTAGAACACACTTGTTAGAACATTTACTTGTTCTGATAGATGTCACCAATGTCTAAAGCTTGCAATTACTAAGAAATAGAACATGGAGAATGATCTCATGGGGGAGGATATTCCTTAACATGAAAAAGCCATCAAAATCATTATATTGAAACAAGAATGAGAAAAAAACAGAAAAGCTTATATACAGAGTTTGTATCATAAAAACTGAAGAAAGTTATGCATATATATAAATCAGTTCATCAAGGACCAGCCTTAAGACTGATTTATGAACGCATTAACGTCCCATTCTACGTTTAAGCCGTATGGCACGTAGCTTTTAAGTAAATAAATCCAATAGACCTCCAGCTTGGATACCCCTCTTAGACTGGGTTCTCCTCTCCAGTGTGGAACAAATTTGTCTATAATTTGGAAGCTGGTACCTTCAAGTTTTTTGTTATGCTTATTGAGGTAATGTCTGGGTACAGTGTGTTTAGTACAACCCTTCTTTATTTTGGCAATATGTTCACCTACCCTTGTGGAAAAGCTCCGTATGGTACGACCAACGTACTGTTTTCCACAAGGGCAGGTGATAAGGTAAACGATGTGCGTTGTAGCGCATGTAAAAAAATGTTTCATAGGATACTCCATCCCTGTGTGGGTGGATTTAAAACAAAAACAAATAGTTTTTTTCCTCCCATACACATTATTGATGCAGATCTTGCATTTCCTACATGGGTGAAAATCCTTAGAAAGGGCAAAGAATGAAGGTTTGACTGGATCACAGTCTGTCTATACAAGCCCTAAAGACCCTCCCGCCGTATTTTGAGTCGAGGGTCCACCTGATCCGGTAAGAGTACCCATCTGTCTTTATATGTCCAATATTGAGGATCACTTCTGAAAATATATGTCTTAAAAAAAAACCTGCTGAGGAGAGGATATGTTCGTTATATATTCACGAAACACGGACTGATTTTTATATGATTGGTCGTCGTTATTACAACCGTGGACTGCATCAATATTGCACTTTCACAGTGTATGGTTCATATATGTTTTGTTCACCATCACTGATTTTTAATAGGTTTGAACACTTATTTTTTTTTTTTTTATATGGTATATGATCACTGAAGTGACAGTACCTCTGAGCAATCTTTATTTTTGAATGGTTGGTTTAATTTCCTACTATTTTACAAAACTCTGTATCTCCTCTACGCGCTGACAGCGGGGCTTGTTTCCTTTCTGCCTCTAAACCAGGGCTCAACAAACTTTTTGAATCTAGGATCCAGCTAAAAAAAAAAAAAGTTAAAAGCCTGTTTTTTCCTCTGTATATACACTGCTCAAACATATTTAATGAACACTTTTTAATCAGAACATAGCATTAGGACAATTGAACTCCTGGGATATTGATCTGGTCAGTTAAGTAGCACAGGGGGTTGTTTATCCATTTCAGCCGCTTTGGTGTTAATGAATTTAACAGGTGCACTAGATGGGCAACAATGAGACAACTTCCAAAATAGGAATGTTTTTTCAGGTGGAGGCCACTGAATTTTTTTTCCCCCTACTTTTATCTTTGACTGTTTTTAACTAGTTTTGCATTTGGCTAGGATCAGTGTCACTGCTGGTATTATGAGCGATACTTGGACCCAATAGAGGTTGCACAGGCAGTCCACATCCTCCAGGATGGCACATCTATACTTGTCATTGCCAGGTTTGCCGTGGCTCCCAGCAGTCTCAAAAGCATGAAGGAGATTCCAGGAGAGGGGCAGTTACTCTAGGAGAGCTGGACAGAGCCGTAGAAGGTCCTTAACCCATCAGCAAGCTGGTATCTGCTCTTTTGTGCAAGGAGGAACAGGATGAGCACTGCCAGAGCTTTACAAAATGACCTCCAGCAGGCCACTGGTGTGATTATCGCTGACCAAACAATCAGAAATAGACTTCATGAGGATGGCCTGAGGGCCTGATGTCCTCTAGTGGGCTTTGTGCTCACTGCCCAGCACCGTGGAGCTTGATTGGCATTTGCCATTCAACACCAGAATTGGCAGGTCCGCCACTGTGCTTTTCACACATGAGAGCAGGTTTACCCTGAGCACATGTGACAGATGTGAAAGGGTCTGGAGAAGCAGTGGAGACCGTAATACTGCCTAGAACATTGCCCAGCATGACCAGTTTGATGATGGGTCAGTGATAGTCTGGGAGGCATATCCATGGAGGGACGCACAGACCTCTACAGGCTAGAAAATGGCACCCTGACTGCCATTAGTTATCGGGATGAAATCCTTGGACCCATTGTCAGACCCTACGCTGGTGCAGTGGGTCCTGGGTTCCTCCTGGTGCACGACAATGTCTGGCCTCATGTGGGGAGAGTATGCAGCCAGTTCCTGTAGGATGAAGAAATCGGTACCATTGAATGGCCCGCCTGACTTAAATCCAATAGAAAACCTCTGGGACATTATGTTTCGGTCCATATGACGCTGCCAGGTTGCACCTCAGTCTGTTCAGCAGCTCAGTGATGCCCTGGTCCAGATCTGGGAGAAAATACTCCAGAACACCATCCATAGTCTTGTTGTCATGAATGCATAAAAGCACGTGGGGGCCATACAAATTACTTACCTAGTACCATTTTGAGTTGATCCAATGAAATTTCAGCAAAATTAACCAACCCTCTGCATAATTTTTTCACTTTGATTTTTTGGGGTGTCTTTGCACTCAGCCCTCTGTAGCTTGATATTTTAATTTCTATCCAACGATGTAGCATCCTTTCATTCCCAACACACAACCTAGTCCATATCAGTAGATATTCAGCTTGATATTTTTCTCTCTCCGCTCTCCCCTGGTTGCTGGGTAAAACAGGGGCCACGTCTTCTGTAAAACACGCAGTGCAGCTCCTCGAGCCAATCAAAGCACAACTCATTTCCTAGCCAGTCAATGTGCAGCCCGCCTCCTGACACCTAAAAGAGCACAGCCATGCTGGATGTGGCGCGCAGATGACCCAAAGAGAATGCACGGCTAAAGCGCCATCAGTTGCTAGGGCATGGGCAGCCCTAGCAACCAATGACAGCAAGTACAGGCAAGATTTTTGAGGAATAGGGGGGAAAAAAAAGTCAAAAGCTCTTAAAAGTAACATTTTTAAACGCCCAGTGTGCATGAGGCCATAGGTACCATCCAGCCTGAGTAACGAAACCATTATCCCCAGGGAAAGTCAACAAGAATGTAAAGGGTCAGTGGCTGGTTTGACTTTGTCTGTTGATCCAAAACTTGCCTCTCCTTCCTCATTGGCTGAGACAGCCAGTGGGTCAATGAAGACAGAGAGGAGCGGGGCTGTGCCACGACTGTGAAAATTGACAGAGCCGCAGCTTAGGAGTGAGCCTACACCGGTACCCCCTGAGCAAGCTGCTTGCTCTGGCCGCATTCGGCAGGCGGGAGAGGCCAGGAATGCCAGCGGGGGACATGAGAAGAGGAGGATGGAGACTTGTCTGTGCAAAATTCTGCACATAGCAGGCAAGTATCACGTTGGTATTTAAAAAAATAATTGCCTTAGCTATCCAGTTATTCCTTTACCCCACACTTCCATGATGGCATTGTGAGTAATCCAGACTCTGCCATCAGCAAATGTAAAAATGTCTTTACTAGAGAAAAATCTGTTTAGTCCTGATTCACACCTATGCAAATGTTTTTAACCCCTTCCTACTTCAGCAAGGACAGGTTTGTGGAAATGTAATTGTTTTATGTAATGCAATATAATGTAATAACTGTGTATTTGTAAATATGACAGTACTCAGAATATTCATTTTTAATGCCGGTGATTTAGGGAGCGCTTTCAAAATAACAAGCTGCTCTTTAATATTTCTACCAGCTATTAATACTATGAAAAAAAAAATGCCATTAGAAAAGCAGCCATGTAGACAGTCGCACAACTCTGCACAAAAGATGTTCCGCTAAAGGGTTAAAGTCTTCTCGCACAGAGGGGCACTATGGCAGCAAGACAGCATGTCAGACAGAGGAGGCATCATTATCTGTACTGAGCCGTCTCGCCTGCAGGCAGAGAGAATGTGGTTCTGCTGTGAACAATATGGACTAATGAGGACACATTTTGCATAATTTGGACATCAGCTGGATTATACTTTAAATTCATCCCCTAGTTTTCTGCACTGTATATTTGTGTCTGGACCATGAGTATTATTATAGAAGAGCTAAATAAACAATGCATTGTAAATGTGCAGTGTGACATACTGTAAAGCTGCCCCCAGACAGGAAGGGATCATTAACGTTGCCACCGAAACGGACAAATCTCTCACTGGGCGAGGCAGGTGGGGAGATTTTGGCCTATACTTGCCGATGATGCTGGAGTGCTGGGATGAGCTACAATAGCAGTCAATGTGCTACCTTTATCCTTTCATTTTTTTCCACGGAAAAGTCAAGGATTTACCCAGTGCAGACATCAATCGGGAAAATCTTCTTGTGTGACGATTGCCTGAGGCAGTCAGAATTCCTCGTTATCTCCCCCCAGGGAGGACAGAAATGGCCCAATGCACACATCAGGAGCATTATTATTGGGTTGTGTGTGGCCAACCTAACTGCTCTACAGCGTAACCCAGCTACAGAGCCTCGCTCCTATGGATAACAATAACCTAGTTTTTGCACAGCAAAAGTTTAAAAGCCAACTAACTAAATGACACCCCTGTGGATTTACTTTTCACAATCCAGTATATAAAGATTAGAGGGGATAAATATTCAAGAGGAGAAGGCCAAATCTGTGGGCATTTAATAGGGCAGATTTGAAGCTGAATTCTATTAACCCCCCAATGCCGCACTGCCAGGGCCGTCTTTAATATTGATTGGACCCTGGGCAAAAATGTTCTTGGGCCCTCCATGCAGTTTTGCTCTCAATTTTTTTTTTTACCGACTACCAATGTAAGAGGAGTTTCAACACTGGCCACCAATGTAAGAGGAGTTTCAACACTGGCCACCAATGTAAGAGGAGTTTCAACACTGGCCACCAATGTAAGAGGAGTTTCAACACTGGCCACCAATGTAAGAGGAGTTTCAACACTGGCCACCAATGTAAGAGGAGTTTCAACACTGGCCACCAATGTAATCAGGGTTTACACTGGCCACCAATGTAATCAGGGTTTACACCGACCACCAATGTAATCGGGGTTTACACCGACCACTAATGTAATCGGGGTTTACACCGACCACTAATGTAATCGGGGTTTACACCGACCACTAATGTAATCGGGGTTTACACCGACCACTAATGTAATCGGGGTTTACACCGACCACTAATGTAATCAGGGTTTACACCGACCACTAATGTCATTTGCTTACCTTTTCAGAACATGCTGATGGTAGGCTTAATTACCACAGTTGTAGGCTGGACTTTCAAGCATGCCTCTATTTCCCCAGTGAGCAGCATTCAGAATAGGTGATGGTGAATATGACCTCAGGGAGGCACGATATACATATGAATACCATCCCTATTTACATATGAATGCAGCCACTATTTACATATCAATGTTGGTATTTACATGTAAACCCATGGTCTGCAGGGGAGTCATCTGTACACAATAGGGCAGAACTGGGCATCAGTAGTAACAGAACTTCACACTGAAATATCAGGACACAGCACAGGACTAAAAGATCAAGGGACAAGGGAATTTAAACTGGGATAGTTGGCAGGTAGGAGGCAGCTGCTCTGGGCCCCACAACAATGACAGGGCCCAGCAGCTTCCCCTTTTGCCCTACCTTAAAAAACAGCTCTGCACTTAAAGCGGTGTTTCACCCTGCAGAACAACTTTTTAGCATAAAATTCGGCATAGTAGCGCGAGCTACAGTATGCCTGTCTTAATTTTTTTATCCCCGTACTCACTGTTATATCGTACATAGAAGATTTCGACTGCCCGCGGGGAATGGGCGTTCCTTTCAAGAGGGAGGGTGATTGACGGCCGGCTCTGGCACGTCACGCTCCCCGAAGACAGCCGGAGTAGGTCTCGGCTCTTCACGGCGCCTGCGCACAGACTATGCGCAGGCGCCGTGAAGAGCCAAGCCTATTTCGGCTATTTCCGGAGAAGCGTGACGCGCCAGAGCCGGCCGTCAATCACCTTCCGTCTGGATTGGAACGCCCATTCCCCGTGGGCAGTCGGAATCTTCTATGTACGATATAACAGTGAGTACGGGGATAAAAAAAATTAAGACAGGCATACTGTAGCTCGCGCTACTATGCCGAATTTTATGCTAGAAGAAAAAAATATATATATATTTTTTTTTATAGGGTGAACCCCCGCTTTAAAGTGGTAGTTAATACCGCTTGGACACTTATACCTATAGGTAAACGTAGAATAAAGCTCACATGTAGGTACAATAAACATCTCTCAAACGTGTACCATCTAGGAGATATTCTCTATTTCTGTAGCTGGTGAAGTCCATGATGCATTTACCCTGCACTCTAAATTAAAGGCACACCAAGTGTGCCATCAGTCCAGAGCACTGTGATATGACCGTGACCCCCGTGCACATGCATGGGGGTGACATCACAGCTCAGCCATTCAAGCGGCCAGAGCCCATGAAACCTGAAAGAAAACCAGATGAAGATGGATGCGCTGGAGCTGTGACAGCGCATACTGAAGATGCTTCATTTAAAAAGGGAAGTCTCTCATAATGTGCTAGTATGCGATGCAAACTTGCAGGGAGATCTTCATTTTTAATTTTACAGTCTTAAAGTGGAGCTCCATCCAAAAGGGGAAGTTCCACTTTAATGACTTGTCCCCGCTCCTCTTGAAGAATTGTCACTTCTGAGGAGTGGGTACTCGATTTTGACAAGTACCTGCTCCCACTTTCTAGGCGGTCAGAAACGGAAGTTGTTCTCCCTCCCCTGCAGCCTTCTGGGACACCGAGAGGTCTCAGAAAACTGCATCCACCATTCACGATATACAGTGCTGCTCGCTCATGCGCAGTGGGCACCCGGCTGTGAAGCCGCAAGCCGGGTGCCCATAGTGAAGATGCCGGTGGCAGGCAAAGAATACAGTGGGTGAGACCAACTGGGGTAAGCACGCAGCTGGATCGTAGGACAGGTGAGTGGCTGTTTTTTAAAAGTCAGCAGCTACAGTTTTTGGAGCTGCCGACTTATGTTTTTCACAGGAGACTGGAGATCCTCTAACTACTGCTGTTAAAAAATGTATTTTTTTAATCATTTTTTCTCAAGGGTCCTTTGGCTAGTTTTCCTTGTCGAAAGATTTTATTAAATACACAGTAATTAATACGTTTGTCAATCATACTTCTAGAAATAGAGATAATGAAGCTCTTAGTTATACAATGTTATACAAACATTATAAATTAAATAAAATATATTTCAAGTGGTAAGAATCTAAATACAACCTGAGGAGTTGGCAAGAGTTCATGTGACAATATATCGAAAAATAAAAAATGTAATAGTACCAACAGTAATCAGTTACTAATGAGCTTTAAGTGTACAGGTCGTTATTTAAAAAAGAGTGAGTTGTAAAATTGAGGCGAGAAGGGAGAAAAAGTAGAAGAGAAAGAAGGTAGAAAGTTGGAGAAGTCCACAAGGTCGACTCAGGCGCCAGTAGAGTACATGGTTTGGTTGATTAAATGAATGAATTAATGAAACAGCTACCATAGGAGGAGGACCGATTCATCAAAGGACGGTAGGTAATATTTGATCCATGGGTACCATATCTTTTTGAATTTGGGAAAAGTTTGAATTGGGAATGTGTTAAGCAATCTGGTTTCAAATTAAGTATTGCAGTGAATGGGTCTGGTCGCACCAATATCAGAAACCATTTTGGAAGCAATTTCAAATATCTTTCCAAAAGCTTTGGGCTATTGGACATGTCCACCAAATATGAAGGTGCGTACCTATTTCTGAACAACCCCGAAAACAAAGCTGAGTAATTCGGTGCATATTTGGCTACTCTGGAAGGTACAAGGTACCATCGGGTCAGAACTTTGTAATTAGCTTCCACCGCAATAATGTTAGGTGAGGCTGATTTAGTTATTGACCAGACCCCCGACCAGTTTGCCATTTCAAGGGTTCGCCCCAGGTCCTTCTCCGAGCGTAGTTGGTTTAACTAGATTGGGATTGACTAGAAGTTGAGTGTAAAGGGATGAAATCATACATCTAGAATGGGGGTCTTTTTTACATATAGATTTAAAATTGGAAAGGTGGGTTAATTAATTTTCAACATTAATAAAAGGTGTGAAGAAGTTTTTAATTTGAAGGTACCTGAATATTTCAGATTGTGGCAAGTCATAAATCTCATTTAGAGTTGGGAAGGGAAGAACTGATTTAGAAAAGACAAATTGGTGAAGCCTCAGAATTTCCAAGGATGTCCACACTTGGAATGATTTGGGGGAGATCCATGCAGGATAAAATGCAGTGTTTAGGAAGGATAAGTGGAGTTGTGTAGCGATTGCAGATTATGTTTAAATTGGAGTTTATCCCAAAAGGTTATGGGGTTACTTAAACCCCGGCGGTCTTTGGGTTGAAGCCATATGAGGTTAGAAATTGATAATGATTAACAAATCAGTTAAACCCTTTTCAGTCCCTTATGCTAAACATGGTATATGAAGATATGATATAGCCTGCTTGAGTGTTCCTTATTGGAAATGATAAAAATCAAAAACAATACTCTGCAAGCACAAAAGGAGAAAGGGGAGAAAATAGTTCTGGTTTATCATTGTAAAAACCAAAGTGTTATTCCTCAAATTGAAAAATAACCCTAAAATGGTGTTTACTTAGACTGGCCTTTGTGGTAGAGTTTGTATATCCCTGGGTGTCGGTCCTTATTGCCAATGTCACCCCTGTCACTGGGTGAATTAGACGTCCATTTGGATCGTCTCCCCATCCCCCTTAAATAGGCAAAAAAAAAAATGGCTGCTATGAGGCGCATAGCAGCCATTTGTCTCCCCTTTCCCCTTTTGTGCTTGCAGAGTATTGTTCTTGATCTTTTCTAATAAGGAACACTCAAACAGGCTATATCATACTATATCCTCTGTTTAGCCTAAGGGACTCAAAAGTGTTGATTATTAGCCATACGGGAATTTCCTGTGTTGCATTGTATTTAGAAAGACTGGCAAGATGAGTGGCTTTATAGTACACTGCAAAATTGGGAAACCCAAGGCCTCCGGTAATTTTAGAAATAGAAAAAAACCCAAAGGTTGACGCTGCGCTAAATTAAATGTTTAAATATAAATGTAAACAGCTGCTTGCACTAAATTGTGTACAACAACTTGGTAACCATAAAAAAGAAAAAACAGTGCAGCGCTAGTAAGTGATATTGTGCTTCATATAAATTGATAATTGAACATGAAAATCATTCCGGAATAAACTGAAAATTTAGCCAGAATAATAAAGAAAATAAAATTAAATTAAATTACAAAATGATGTGTAAAAGAAAAAAAGTCTTAAGAAGCCGTGAAACAAAGTTCATATGACTTTATCCAGTGATTTTTCCTTGTGGGAGAAAGTGGATTGTGCAAACAATGTGAAAAACTCTTGATTGATGTGAGGTAAGCTGTCACCAATACACCCGTGAGGAAGGATAAGATTGCCTGCTTACCAGATGAAAAGACTGTTTTGCATCAGTCTAATAGGGCCTGTGGGAAGTCTGGTCTCCCAGTACCTTAGCCGTCAAGATAACCACAGTATAGCTCAGCATACAATCCGAAGAGTCATAAACCAAAAAAAAGAAGAAGGACCTCTCATAGCGTATAACGTTTGAAAAATGAAGAGGGTTTAATAAAAGTTGCACTTACAATTAGGCAGTGTAAATACAGCATAGATACCAAAGCGTCTCCAATCTCGTGTTCCGATGCTTCTCGCTACTCAGTCAGGAAAACACAGCCGGCGTTCAGGACGGAACGCGATGACGTCACGGCACCCTACGATCGTTTCGTCGCTAATGGACTTCAACGGGGGAGTAAGCCGTGCAAAAAGGTATACATGGTTTGGAAGAACCCCAAATAAATGTTGTTACCCTTTTCTGTGCCAGTCTCAAGCAATAGGGAGGAATTGGGATTGCTAGTTTTATGACATCAAGGGCCCTTTCTTTCCTCTGGTTGTCGATTCCCTACTGCTGCACTGAGATGATCCCACATGCAGGTGCCATTTTGCACTGTTGTATGGCAATCCCTGGTTGCCGTGATGCTACCCCAAGGGCTGGGCCCATAGGAAGATGCTGGCCTTCATTCAACCCAGAACAACGATTACATGGAATATAAATTACTGCTGGAGCAGCTCTGGTTTGAAGGTGAATGTTGCTTTTAACATTTAATTGGCTGTCATTTTTTTTTTAATTATTATTTTAGCTGAAGTTCTGCCTAATACATGTCAAAGTATATGGTTAATTGCTATAGACTGGTCCTGGACTTTTCTGCTCTTTTGTAGAATACAACTATTGGAATAAAGTGTTAAAGAGATCAAGATACTATGATGTTCTTTTACCTCTACATGATTTTAACACAACAGATAAAATAAAAGGATGAATACAGGCTTTGCTGACATTTTATAACGTAAACTGATGACAGTAACTGAGAATGGCAGACAACCTGCAAGCGTTCCCTGTCTGCATCACAGGTTCAATCACTTCCTTATGTGCAAAAAATTCCAACCCTCGCAAAGCATGACCTCATTAAGACAGCTAATTAAATCTGACTTCTCTGTAAGTATGACTAGGCCGCCATCGCACTGTGTCTGGGTCTGTTGCCATTAAATTATATAAAAATCAGGGCTGATATGGAGTCAGCGTGTCCACTATTTACAGAACAATGCAATAGTGGACATTTTCTCAATTTATTTTATACCCATACAAACGTATTGTGTGCAACTTCTCCACAAGCTGAAAAAAAAGTTATCAAAGATACTGAGAGTTGGACAGTGTACAGCGGTAATGGGGATTGACTGTTGCAGGACTGAAGAAAGAAATGCTGAAGCTGAAAAATAGTTTGAAAGACAGGTAATAACAGGGGAGAGTGTGGGGACTGAGCAGCTGGTAAAGATCTGGAAGACAGTGACAGTACGCGCTTCAATCACAAACGCCAACAGTTTAGTAAAACTCTTTGGAACTGGCTGTAAGGTTGTTGCGCCCAATGCCGTGTACACACGACCGTTTTTCGGGTTGTAAAAAATGACTTTTTTTTTAAGTCATTAAAAACGATCGTGTGTGGGCTACAGAGCATTTTTCACGATCTAAGAAATGGGCATTAAAAAATTCGAACATGCTCTATTTTTTCACAACGTTTTTAAGGTTGTAAAAAAATGGTCGTGTGTGGGCTTTAACGACGTGAAAAAGACGCGTATGCTCAGAAGCAAGTCATGAGACGGCATCGCTCGTTCAGGTAAAACTAGCGATCGTAATGGAGTAATAAGCACATTCAT
Organism: Rana temporaria; assembly: GCF_905171775.1. Taxonomy (NCBI): domain Eukaryota; kingdom Metazoa; phylum Chordata; class Amphibia; order Anura; family Ranidae; genus Rana; species Rana temporaria. Next base: position 134,921,110 of record NC_053494.1, read on the forward strand.
CACGCAGTAACATACTGAAAAGCGTGAATCGTCTTTTACCAACACAAAATCAGGAAAAAAGCAGCCCCAAGGGTAACGTCATCCGAATGGAACTTGCCCTTTATAGTGCCGTTGTACGTCACCGCACTTTGCTAGAGCATTTTTTTTCACGATCGTGTGTAGACAAGGCCGTTTTAATGATCCAGTTGAAAAAAACATTTGAGAACTGGAAAAACGGTCGTGTGTACGCGGCATAAGTTCCCAAGTCTGCTCACTACTAGTTTGTCCCCTTCCTGACCAGGCCATTTTTTGCAATACGGCACCGTGACTATTTAACCGACAATTGCGTGGGCGTGCAACATTGTACCCAAACAAAATTGATGTCCTTTTTCCCCCATAGAGCGTGCATTACATTAAGGCTGAACTCCAGCTTTTGACCCACTTTACATAGTTTGTTTGGGCCGAACTATGTCCCTCACTAACATGTGGGGCTCACTCTGTATGTAGCTGAGGCTACATACAGCATACAGCACTGTGTTCCAGGTTTGAGCCGAGACCTTCCTGTCTCATACCTGGAACACAATGGAGTCAATCTGAGCGGCCCTCAGCCATTCAGAGAAAGCAATGTATTCTAGCAGTGAATACAAAGATTCCTCTGAGTCATTGGTTGGGAAATCATCAGCCCACCTCTGACAGGGGAGAGAATTCTGCCAAATGTAGCATTCTAGAAGAGTGCTGATTTGGGCCAAAAAAAAAACACGACGGGATCTGCAAATTAATGGCATAATGCGCTAATTCTCACCGCATACTAGCGCATTATGACAAATGTACCTGTAAAAATGGATCCCGTCACAGCTGCCAGGGCTTACATCTTCACCTGATCTTCTTTCTGGGTGTGCAGACTTCGGCCGAGTCATAATGATGTCACTCCGACACGTGCGCACGGGAGCCACAATCACAGCACAGTGCTCTGGATTGATAGTAAATTCAGTGAGCCCTCAGTCCAGAGTGCAGACGCACTCATTGTGTTCTAGATTTAGATATTTTATAGTTTTATTGATTACTTTATTTCTAGTGCCGTTTTTTGATTATATGCATATATCATTTCTTTGACACATGAAGTCTGGATTGTAAAGTTTTGGTGCTGCAATTTCTCAGACAAGGATTTCTTGAGTTCAGTAACCTAATGCTTCACTGCAGAGCAATTTGTTTGAATCAAGTTTACGCAAGAAACACAGTCCTTTGTAAACCTGATTATTTATTTATAAGCCTGTCACACATGGAACAAAACAGGCACACGCAATGACATTTAATACTGGCTGCTACCCTCTACATGAAAATTGTTTATTGTTTAAAGCCGAGGGTCAGTAACCCAAAAAAATAAAAAAACATGTAGCATACAGCACCAGCCTAATTATGTGCCTGTAATGAAGCATATCCGTGTTCTGCTGGCTGCTGGTTAACGTAATAATCCTCAACCCACTAATGCTGGCTGCTCCCCAACAACCGCGATCTTCCACAACAACCGCGATCTTCCACAACAACCGCGATCTTCCACAACAACCGCGATCTTCCCCAACAACCGCGATCTTCCACAACAACCGTGATCTACCACAACAACCGTGATCTTCCACAACAACCGTGATCTTCCACAACAACCGTGATCTTCCACAACCGCAGGTATGAGAGGTTGCATCTGGAAACGATCAAACCGCTTAGTCACTCTTTCCTGTCCCCTTGACCAGGTAAAAACTTCTAGTATTATTTTCTTAGAATGCAAGAGCTACTCTCCTCCATTCAAAGAACCTCTTGCATTCTGGGGAAAAAATACTAGAAGTTTTGTGAATGGCTGTGGGAACAGTAGGGGATGGAGAGTGGCATGATCCCTCACAATCACAGCCTCTCATCATAGTATTGCTGGAAGATCACCACTGTGTGGAGTGAAGAAGTTTCAAACCGAGATTCAAACATTGCTTTGCTTCCCAAAAACAGTCGCACATGTGGTCACCAACTCTCAATAACAATCACTCTCTTTATTATTGAACAGGGAATAAGCACTAGAAACTTTTTAAACTTGATTTTGCAAAAAAATGCATTAACAATTATAAAGCATAATCATCTGTTTAAACAAATCAATAGGGCCCAAATGCTTAGTGCATTATCTCCAGCACTTTATTAAAGGGATAAAATAATTCCCCTTAATAAAGTGCTGGAGATAATGTGCTAGGGCTTTGTGCCCTCTTTGCTTTTATTGTCTATGCAGTGTTGGATTCCCCAATCTGAGAATGGTTGCATCGCTTGAACCTTCAAGCCCAAGTTACAGAATAGCCTTATACGTCTACAATGACAGACGTCCCTATAGGTTCTGAGTGTTGAAGTGTCACCTTTGCAATAGCTTTGTGTCGTAATTAGGGATGTCCCGATACTAGTATCTGCACCGATACCGAGCATTTCGGAAATGCTCCGATGCCTCACCCGATACCTGGGCAGCCAGTGGAGTTGCAAGTCTTCCCTCCCCCCGTGCTCTGTGCAGTCTCCCCCCCCCCTCCGTGCAGTCTTTCCTCCCACACCCCCGCCCCGTGCAGTCTTTCCTCCCCCTGCAGCTCTTCTCTACCCCGGTCAGTGCCGCTATCTCCCCCCCCCCCCCCATCTGTGCCGCTCTTCTCTCCCCGTCCGTCCGTGCTGCTCTTCTCCCCCCCCCCCCGTCCGTGCCGCTCTCCCCCCTCAATTTATGAGGATGGAGAGCGGAGGTAGGAGCCTCTAAACCCGGCTCCTACCTCTTCCGAATGGACAGTCAGTGATCACTGACTCTGTCCATTCACATAACTGAGCATCGTAACCTGTGTTTACGATGCTTCAGTTTATGAATGGAGAGGAGTCTCCCCTCCATTCATTTCAGCTGAGGCTGCAGAGAAAAGGACTGGAGAATCTGTGTCCTTAGTCCCTTTCTCTGTCCTAAAGGGGAGATTTCAGAGGTCTGTTAAGACCCCTGATATCTCACCAAAGACCCCCAACAGGGCTGATAAAACAAAAAAAATTGCAATACATTTAAAAAAAAATATTGAATTTTAAAAAATAGTAAAAAAAATAATTAAAAATATAAAAAAAAATACCGCCACTGTCACATGACATTAAAAAAAAAAAAAAAAAAAAAAAAAAAGTATCGGTATTCGGTATCGGCAAGTACTTGAAAAAAAAAGTATCGGTACTTGTACTCTGTCTCAAAAAAGTGATATCGGGACAACTCTAGTCAATCATCTGTTTATTAAGAAAAGATTGTGTCATAAATTCTGATTAGAAAAGACAATGTGCTAGCCATGGTTGTATATAAATAAGGGTGTGCTATCTCTTTAAATTTCATAAAGAATAAATTGATTCAATCAAATGTGAAATCATGCGATACACAGTACACAAATACAATAGTGAATGTGAACACAAAACATGCAAGAACGTCCACTTTAACAGCAAATTTGAAGTCATTGTGAAATGTGGACTACAAGTGCCAGCAATCCACATGGTGCCTGTGCTTCTACACCAAACTATCCACTTACTAGAATGTTAGACGCTTCAAACTGAAGAGGTCTATGCGCTTGGGATTGGGTTCAACACAGCGGTGACCAGATCAATGCACCACATAGGGTCACCAGATCAAGCCACCATTTAAACAACTCTGCTTCCAGGCATGCAATGGTTAATTACTGCCAATAGGGCAATCTGAAGCATGGTCACATTCTCACAATAAGCCCCACATTACTACAAAACATAAAATAAAGTATATACTCAAAAAAGATAGATTTCAATTGCAAATACAATCCCAGATAGCAAGCAATTAACCTGCCCGTTTGAAAGTAGCTTGTTAAGCCATTGGCAGACTTGCCAGTTTGTTGCAAAATTGCAGCAAGCATAATGCATGACTCCAGATCAACTTTATTTGCAAACTTTCTGCAAGTCTGCTGTTGGTTCAGTTATTTTGTGCAATAGTCATCCCACCACAGGGGTCACTGTGGCTGAATTTTCATCTTTGCTGCCTGCTGTAGACTTGCAGAGCTCTTGCTGTAGACTCACCACTGCAACTTTGCTCTTGCTAGAGACTTGTCACACAAATTCGCTACAAATTGGAAAAGTGTCAAGTAGAACTTGTGTTTCAAGTGCAGCAAGTTCACAAGACTTATTTTAATATATAATTATAAATATAATTCGACACTGCCACAAATTCATGGCAAGTTATCCTTGCCATCTGTAATACAGCATGCCGCCCTTCCAGGTGCACATGCTTGATGACATCAGCGTCAAATCTCCACCCTTACGTGTTTCATCCCTGTAGATGTCTTCAGGAGAAATGGATATTGGCAGCGGGCGTCCCACCAGCTTAATACAGTCTCCTACACATACTTAGAGGAAATCCGCCTAACTAAGGGCAAAGTGCAAAATCACAATTTTAACCATTTCAATACAGGGCTTTTATACCACTTCAATACCGGGCCTATTCTGGCACTTCTCGCCTACATGTGCAAATCAATTATTTTCCTAGAAAATTACTCAGAACCCCCAAACATTATATATGTTTTTTTAGCAGACACCCTAGGGAATAAAATGACGTTCATTGCAAGTTTTTATCGTGCACAGTATTTGAGCAATAATTTTTCAAACACCTTTTTTGGGGAAAAAAATCTTTTCATGAATTAAACAGTAAAGTTAGCTTATTTATTTTTGTAAAATATGAAAGATAATGTTACACCGAGTAAATAGATAACCAACATGTCACGCTTTAAAATTGTGCACACTCATGGAATGGCGCCAAACTTCGGTACTTAAAAATCTCCATAGGTGACACTTTGAAATTTTTTATAGGTTACCAGTTTAGGAGTTACAGAGGAGGTCTAGTGCTAGAATTTTTGCACATGCTCTAATGCACGTAGCGATACCTCACATATGTGGTTTGAACGGTGTTTACATATGTGAGCGGGACTTGCGTGTGCGTTCGCTTCTGAGCGTGAGCTACCGGTGACAGGGACGTTTTGATTTTCTTTTATTATTATTTTTTATTTATTTAACTTAATTTTTTTACATTTTTATTTTTTTGATCACTTTTATTCCTATTACAAGGAATGTAAAAATCCCTTGTAAAAAGGAATGGTGTGCGACAGGTCCTCTTTATGGAGAGATGTGGGGTCAATAAGACCCTGCATCTCTCCTCCAGGGTGGAAAGCATGAGATCGGGAAAAATAAATCACAGATCTCATGCTTACTAGCTGCAATCGCGGCTTGGTTTACTTCCGGGAACCCGGGCGTGACGTCACAACATTGTGATGGGGCCTCCGACGGTCAGAGATGACTGGTGACTATCTGGTCACCGGAAATCTCTATGATCCTCATGCGACGCTGATTGATTCTCTGGGCCCCCAATGGCACGGGAGAGCCCTGAGAAGCACCGGATGGCGGCGGGAGGGGGGGTGTCCCTTGCCGTCGCCTATAAGAACGATCAAGCGGTGGAACTGCTGCTATGATCATTTTTATTGTGCACAGAATCGCTGGCATGAAAGAATGATGCCTCTAACTGCAGGCATCATTCAGATATCCCCCCACAAAGTCAAGGACGTCATATGACGTCCACCCAGGATGGGAGATCCCATCTGTGGATGCCATATGACTATGGGTGGGTAATGAATTAGTTAAACTAATAAAACCACATATAACGTGACCAAAAATAATCATATAGCCATCAAGATGTTTGTGACTTCTGAGAGGGCATGGATCTGGTACGTATGGGTTCAGAAATCCTGTACATACCACGTGGTAGATGTTCAGTCCCAATGCTGCCAACTTGCTTAGAATGCAGTCTGAGAAATGTAATCATAAAACCCCAAAAAACTGCTCCTAGCAATTACTGTATATTCCAGGCATGCAATAGCATTGTTTAAATATGACCAAATGAGATGTGGAGGGATATAGGCAGAACCACATAAGGAGAGGTCCATCTAACACAGCTACCAGGTATAATGGCAGGAAAACCTTTACATCTAAGCAGGGCTGTGGAGTCGGAGGAAATTTTGGGTACCCGGAGGAAATTTTGGGTACCCGGAGGAAATTTTGGGTACCCGTACCCGGAGGAAATTTTGGGTACCCGGAGGAAATTTTGGGTACCCGGGGGAAATTTTGGGTACCCGGAGGAAATTTTGGGTACCCGGAGTCGGAGGAAATTTTGGGTACCCGGAGTCGGAGGAAATTTTGGGTACCCGGAGTCGGAGGAAATTTTGGGTACCCGGAGTCGGAGGAAATTTTGGGTACCTGGAGTCGGAGGAAATTTTGGGTACCTGGAGTCGGAGTCAGCAAACAATGCACCGATTCCAACTCCGACTCCTACTAAATTTAGATTGTCGAAACATTTAGGAGTCAAAACATTTATCTACCGACTCCACAGCCCTGCATCTAAGTTCCCAGGTCCATTCAACGGCTGTAGCCAATACAAGAAAGTTTTCATTTTTTTGTAGGGTTTTTCTTTTATTGCACATGATCATGGAGGATGAAGTTCAGAACTCAGGCAGAGAGATCCCCTACTGCATATACAGAAAGGGAGCCACAATAAATCAGGAGGTGAGCTAGCTCAACTCCCGTCAGCATCAACTCGTAGGTACAACTTCACTGTATAGGTTGACTCCCCATATATGCAATGATGAAACGCTGTACAAGTTCCACAAAGCTTTTTATTATGGTGGACAGTAGTATTTCTCATAAAATCTGATCATTTGTACAGCAGAATGGCATCTCTAGTTACCCATCTATTCTTCATTCTACTGGTATAAAATGGAGTGGCACTAGAACGCTGGTAAAGTCACATCTACATGTGCGGAAACTTCAATAACACGTCTGAAAAAATACAGTTTCAGCAATAGCATAATACCGGCATAACTGTTTTCTTTGGGATTACTGAGGAAAAGCTGCTTTTCAAACTGCCAAATCCACACGAAGCCTTCACAGCATGAAACGCTCAAAAAAAAAAAAAGTTAAAACTGGCATTTACTCCGATAGGTGATTAGAAAGGAAGTAGGGCAAAACACCAAACTAGATTGTGAAAAGGATACGAAGAGAGACTTCTCTAACAATACAGCCCGACATACGGAAAAAGCCTTTGGAGCTTTCTGGTCTCTTCATGAATAGTGGCGCCCCATGCCTACTTTTTATACCACGTTTCACAGTGCAGATAAAGTGAATTGATATTTAAAAATGTGCTGGTTTATAATAAGCTAAAAAGTGTCACTAAACCCACATCATAAAAAACTATCAAATGCTATATTACATACTATTCATACTCACTTAGTCGCTATGAGATTCCTGGTTGATCTTGCTTCCATCGCCCTCTTCTGTCCATGTCCCCAATTCAGCTAGGGGTTTTGCATAGCTGTGTGGACAGCTCTGCACATGCTCAGTTTTCAGTGAGTTTCTATGCTGAGCATTTCCTCCCTATCACTTGTGAGCAGCCCATGTGACTATAGAGTCACACATGTAGTCGTATATCCACTTTCATACCAGGCACTTACTTGCCCAAGTCAATTTTCAGCTTTCAGCACTGTCGCAATTTGAATGACAAATGCGCGGTCATGCTACACCCAAATGAAATTGTTATCATTTTGTTCCCACAAATACAGATTTCTTTTGGTGGTATTTGATCACCTCTGATGTTTATTTTTTGTGCAACAACTAAAAAAAGACCGAAATCTTTGAAAAGAATTACATTTTTTTTCTGTTATTTTTTTTGTAAATATGTACGTTTTCTTCTTCAATTATGGGCACTGATATGGCGGCACTGATGGGCACCGATGAGGCGGAGGAGGAGGCAGGCACCAGATCGGCATTGTAAGCCGTCATGGCTACAGAAAGTGCGGAGGTGGCAGTGGAGGCGGGCACCAGAGCGGCATTGTAAGCCGTCTTGGCTGCAGAAAGGGAGGAAGCGGAGACAGTGCGGCGTTGGAGGCGGGGGCGGAGATGGAGCGGCACAGAGTAAGGGGAATATGTATTGCCTGCTCAGACTGGCCGCACTGCTCGCTCGCTGAAACCTGGAAAAATTAGGTGTTTGCCACCCCTGCTGTATATAGTAAACTTTTCATGCAAATGTGTTTAGGCACACTACTATAAGGCATTTTTTTTTCTTTACTTTTTCAAACATCACAGAGATTAAGAATAATGATTTCAATAATTGTTAGAAAGGAATGTACTGTATAACATTCTGTGCATATTGAAGGAGGCACACAGATTTAGCACAGAGCTCGATCTACGCAATAATCAGCCCTCATTACAACATTCTGTAATCTCATCTAGCAAGGATAGGATTAATCTCTATCAAATATCTTTCTTTTGTGCTGTAAGAACAGGAGATGGAATGTTTAACCCTGTATAGAAAGGAACTTCTTTGTAACAGAAAGTGAAACTGGCGAGGGCAAAATACTGGTAATCATACCGATAACTGGCAAAGTTAGCCTTGCTAGAAAACACAGACTGCCAGTGCCCAAAACAGGGGAAGGAAGCACTTTACCCCAGGACTTCACGAGACGGAAATAGAAAAGAAAAACACAGGGATGTGGGCTTGAATACAGAGCAGGAAATCAAGTCTGGCTTGTTTAAACATAAAGACGTTTCAATTATAATCAGCAGTAGGGGCTGAATTGTATCAGCGTTGTATGTTTCCAGAAAGGAAATGCTTCTCACTCTTAGCACAGGGTGGGTCTGAAAGACAACGTCCTCAATTTGGGAAATTGCAATTAAAGGAACTTTCCTTGGGAAAATGGAAAAGTACACAATTAAAACAGATTTACAATGCATCATACCATAGAAAATCAGTATGTAGAGAAAGATCGTCTCACAAAAAAAACAATAAAAAAAAAAAAGGGAGGTTGTACAGAAAAAGTGGAACTTTGCCCATAACAACTTGATAAAAATAGTGTTCTTTAGCAAAGGACATGCATTCTACATTAATAATTATGCTGCCAAAATTTGTGTGTGTTGCAAATTGCCTCCATCACCGCGCTAGTTTTTTCTTGCCGGAGGCTGCCATTTTTCTGAAGTCCAATTCCCCTGAACAGCAGTAAATCATAAAGTGGAACTAAACCCATCAATTTAATGGTTTACATTCCAGGAATGCTGGTGTTTCGTCCGATTAGGCGTTTCGTCGCCGCCATATTGCTACACCCCACACTCCTCCATAGTAAGGATACAGTGAGAAGGGGGAAAGCGGACACCTTGTTACACCAACAGAATTTTGCATGTTTTTTTTTAACAAACTCAGTTTATATAGTGAAATACAGTACTTGCAACTCCGTGTGAATGTTTAGATGTTGAATTTTAAAAGCAGCGAACTTCGATCCGATTTGCAAACCAGCTTTTAAAAAAAATCAACATCTAAACAGTAAGATGGAGTTCCAAGTACTGTATTTCACTATATAACCTCGGTTTATTGTTAAAAAAAAAAATGTGTAAAATGCAAAACTCTGGTGGGCGTAACATGTCTGCTTGCCCCCTTCTCAGTGTATCCTTACTGTGGAGGAGTGCAGGGTGTAGCAAGATGGCGGCGATGAAACGTCACTTATGTTACACATTCCGACATCGCCTAATCTGATGGAACACCAGAATTGCTAACAGTCACGTTTGCTTTTGTCCTCAACCAAACTGTCAACCGTCAAATGGCTGGTGTCGTAACTGATCACATGTGCAGCATGGCAGTTACAGATCAAACAGAAGCCGTTTTCTTGGTTGTAAAGGATAGGAGGATTTAATTACGCTTTAAGTCGGTCAACAGATTGGCCTCTACAGGCTTGACAGTGCCTAAATATATAGAGCAAATGGCTATACCTGCAAAAGGGGCCAGTCTGAAGGGATCTAGCAGGACTTCCACTTTGGGCCATAAAGTATGACCCAAACTTTTTCTGCCATATTTCTATTACCTGCTATCAGCTGACATCACACAGCCATTCTAGGCTCTGGAAGGATAACGGCCATATTGTTGGGATCCACCAAGCTACCTGATTGACAGCTGGATCCAGCTCTCATCCCGACCATATTTTTGGGATCCATCAAGCTGCCTGGTTGACAGCTACAGTAACTCTGGCTTTCAGTGCATGGCTGAGAGCCAAAGCCAGCTGCGCTCGCTCCCCTTCCAGTGAGCGCTGGAGGGGCAGAGTGGAGAGCGGAAACTGACCGTCAACATTCTCTGCTCAATAAAGACTGAGAACTAACAGTAGTCATGTGATCGCTCAGTTGCCGGTTTTTAGAGCGGTCATGGAGTGGTTACATCACACCGATGCTGTAGCACAGAGATGAGTATGTGTGAATGGTGGGGTGCACCTTTACATCATCCATTCATAGACACGATAGTATGACTTCTATGAATGAAGGAGCTGGGCGGAAAGGGTGGGCATATTCAGGCCCTTTTGATAAGTGGCAGTCACAGCTCCCTCAGTTCTAATAAACCCGCAGCAGAAGGGTGTGGGGGGGTGACAAAAAAAATTCCAACTACACCAAAGAACGCCACAAGGGACATATCACACTGATGGTAAGTAATGTCCACTGTGTGTTTTTTGTTTGTTGAACTGGGATTGGGGACCAATCTTCCAAAATGGACTTTCCTATATCACTGCTGCTGTTATAAATTGGCAATGAGGTTGTCTGCGCAGTACAGCAGGAGCATTCAGACAAATTGGAGTGTATTTATGGAAAGATTGTCTATGGCAATCTAATGTCTATAGCCAGCTTTACTCCCCTGACAGCGTAGATCACAGATGTCAAACACCGGGCCCGCAAGCTGAATCTGGCCTGCCAGGCCTTGTCATGTGGCCTTCGCACCTAGTTTTGCAGCCGAAACTTGGCAGAACTGTATCCTGCCTCCTCCATCATTCACCCTCCGCTCCCTGCTGTCATTTGTAGAAATCGAAGCCTTCTTTGTTTACAAGTGACAGCTTTGCATAGCGGCTCCCCTATGCAACAGCTCCCTGCACCCGCGTACAATGTGGACAGATCTCAAGAGAGAAAATGATCTCCCTGCAAGGCGCACCGCCTACACAGGGAGGTACTAGAGCCGGGCCAGGTAGGAGAGAGAGATAAGATCACAGAAAGAGGAAGCAACCAGTGACCCCAATCTCTATCCGAGGAGTGGATGTGGAAGTAGTAGAGTTAAGTATCTGGGGGTGCACATAGATCCTGGGAAAAGGCCGCGAGCGGCATCTGCCGCGAGCAACCTTTTCCCAGGATCGCTGCGGGCAGGATGTTTTAGGTGAGGCCGCTGCTTCGGCCTAGTCCGCGGAGCGCCTTTTCCCCAGGATCGCGGCGGACTAGGCCCCCACCTCCCCCGCCGCTCGATCGCGGGGGGCCCGTGATGTTCGGTAATTGAGGCCGCGGCTTTGCGGAGTTGTGAAGTCCCCAGCTCTTCCTTGTGTGAGCTGGCGCCATCTGGTGGTGGCCGTTGGTATTATAAGTTAAGCATTACAAGTTAAACAGCAATTCTGTCATTTTTCAGTATTTTCACTGCCATCTTCTTCCCTCTAATTAGAACCCCCAAACATATATATTTTTTAATCTAAAACCCTAGAGAATAAAATGGCGATCGTTGCAATACTTTGTCACGCCGTATTTGCGCAGCGGTCTTACAAGCGCACTTTTTTTGGGAAAAAAATACACTTTTTTTTAATTAAAAAATAAAACAGTAAAGTTATCCCCATTTTTTTTAATAAAATGAATGATAATGTTACGCCGAGTAAATTCATACTGTCATGCTTCAAAATTGCGTCCGCTCGTGGAATGCCGACAAACTTTTACCCTTTAAAATCTTCATAGGCGACGTTTAAAAAAAATCTACAGGTTGCATGTTTGAGTTACAGAGGAGGTCTAGGGCTAGAATTATTGCTCTCGCTCTACCAAATCGCGGCGATACCTCACGTGTGGTTTGAACACCGTTTACATATGCGGGCGCTGCTCACGTATGTGCTCGCTTCTGCGCGCAAGCTCGTCAGGACGGGGTGTGTTTTCTGGCTTTTAACTTTTTTAGCTGGCTCCTAGATTCCAAGCAAATTTGTCAAACCCTGCTCTATAGGAAGGGCCAGAGCCGTCTTTACTTTTTGAGAAGACTGAGGTCCTTGAACATCTGCCAGATACTGAAGATGTTTTACGAGTATGTAGTGGCCAGCGCTCTCCTGTATACAGTGGCATGCTGGGGAAGCAGGCTTAGGGTGTCTGACGCCAACAGACTCAACAAACTGATTCGCAAGGCCAGTGATGTTGTTGTATTGAAATTGGAGTCCTTTACAACAGTGTTGGACAGGAGAATGTTGTTCAAGTTATGTTTAATCTTGGACAACTCCTCCCACCTGCTTCACAATACGCTGGTCAGTGTGCAGAGACAGATTGATGCACCCACAATGCACCACAGAGTGACACAGGAAATCATTTTTGCCTGTGGAGATCAAGCTATAGAATTCTTCTCTGGGAGGGCTGGAGGTGAAGATCGATTTGTGTTTTATAGTATGTTGGTATTGTGTTGGCTATTTGGGGGTGTTAGAGTAACTGGTCTATTTGTATTTGGTAGTTTGTCTGTTTTATAATCTGTGTTATTTGTTCTATGTTGTATTTTAATTCTATGGATGTTTTAATTTTGTTTATTTATTTGGATTACAGAATGTTGTAATGAGGGATGATTATTGCGTAGATCAAGCTCTGTGCTAAATCTTGGTTCCCCCTTCAACACGCACATAATGCTGGGGTTACACACCCTGCACTCTACACTGCATGCCCCTGAACTTTGCACTCTGTATGTAGGGCACCCCTAACCCTGCACTTTGTACATAGCACACCCTGAATACTGCGCTTTGTACAGAATTCAGTGTTTATGGGTGCGCCCTGTACAGAGTGCAGGGTTCATGGGTGCGCCGTGTACAGAGTGCAGGGTTCATGGGTGCGCCGTGTACAAAGTGCAGGGTTCATGGGTGCGCCGTGTACAAAGTGCAGGGTTCATGGGTGCGCCGTGTACAAAGTGCAGGGTTCATGGGTGCGCCGTGTACAAAGTGCAGGGTTCATGGGTGCGCCGTGTACAAAGTGCAGGGTTCATGGGTGCGCCGTGTACAAAGTGCAGGGTTCATGGGTGCGCCGTGTACAAAGTGCAGGGTTCATGGGTGCGCCGTGTACAAAGTGCAGGGTTCATGGGTGCGCCGTGTACAAAGTGCAGGGTTCATGGGTGCGCCGTGTACAAAGTGCAGGGTTCATGGGTGCGCCGTGTACAAAGTGCAGGGTTCATGGGTGCGCCGTGTACAAAGTGCAGGGTTCATGGGTGCGCCGTGTACAAAGTGCAGGGTTCATGGGTGCGCCGTGTACAAAGTGCAGGGTTCATGGGTGCGCTGTGTACAGGAGTTCAGAAATGCAGAGTTCAGGGTTGCACTATGGACAGAATTCAGGGTTTAGGGGTGTGCTATGTACATAGTGCACCCCTGAACTCTGCATTCTGTACAGAGCGCACTCCTAAACGCTACATGCTGTACACAGCATAATCCTGAGCTCTGCACTCTATATGTAGCGGACCATAGGTACAACTGGCCCTTTGAGGGAAACCACAATGCTGATGCAGCCTGCAATTAAAACATAAAATTCTAAAATGTAAAAAAGAAAATTTTATGTCCAGGTCCATCATTCTCACCTAGGTCACTCCGGTATATGTTGCAACATTTCTGTAAATGCGTGAGATAATGCAAACTGCCTGCTGGGATTTCTACGTCACTTATCTCAGGAAGCAGCTCGCAGGATCTTGCTCATTCACAGAAAAGGCACAGGGTCTCTGCCAGATCACACAGCTAGCAAAGCTTTCAGCAGCATCTGTGCATGCGCCGGAGAGAAGCAGTGTAGGGAGAAACTTTCCCTACAAGCTTTCTATAACTATAAAAAGCATGAGATCATGAAAACAAAATTCACTGATCTCATGCTTACTAGCAATCGCGACTTTGTTTACTTCCGGGTACCCGGGCGTGACGTCATCACATCGTGCCCGGGCCTCAGACGGTCATAGAGATGAGTGGTGACCGTCTGGTCACCAGTCATCTCTATGCTTCCTAGCCTGCACCGGACGATTCTTTCTCCGGACCCCTGATGGCACGGGAGAGCCCGGCGGGGGGGGGGGGGGGGGGGCTGTCCCCTCCTGCCACCTATAAGAACGATCAAGCGGCAGAACCTCCGCTATGATCATTCTTATCGTGCACAGAATCGCCGGCACGAAAGAATGATATCTGAATGATGCCTCTAGCTGCAGGCATCATTCAGATATCACTGCACAAAGCCCAGGACGTCATGACGTCCACCCGGGATGGGAGATCCCCTTTGTGGACGTCAAATGATTATGGGCCAGTAGTGAAGTGGTTAATAGATTTTTTTTTTTGTTACCAAAAATATGTTGAACATATCGGCCTAAACTAAGGTAAAAAAAATTGTGTTTTTGAAAAAAAAAAAAATGTGGGATATTTATTATAGCAAAAAGTAAAAGATATTGGGGGTTATTTACAAAAGGCAAATCCACTTTGCACTACAAGTGCAAACTACACTTGAAAGTGCACTTGGAAATGCCAACTAAAATCTAGTGGAACCAATTGCCTTCAGAAGTCACCTAATTAGTAAAGAGAGTCCACCTGTGTGCAATGTATTCTCAGTATGAATGCAGCTGTTCTGTAAAGCCCTCAGAGGTTTGTTAGAGAACCTTAGTGAACAAACAGCATCGCAAAGGCCAAGGAACACACCAGACAGGTCAGGGATAAAGTTGTAGAGAGGTTTAAAGCAAGGTTAGGTTTAACTACTTGCCGACCTGCCGCCGTTGTTTTACGGCGGCAGGTTGGCTCTCCTGCACGAGAGCCCGTAGCTCTACGTCGGCTCTCGCAGGATACTAGGGGCGCGCTCGCCCCAGAGTCCCGTGCGCGCGCCTGACGGCGCGATCGCTCGTTACAGAGCGGGGAACGGGAGCTGTGTGTGTAAACACACAGCTCCCGGTCCTGTCAGGGGGAGAAATGCTGATCCTCTGTTCATACAATGTATGAACAGAAGATTTGTGATTTCCCCTAGTGAGGCCACCCCCCCACAGTTAGAACACACCCAGGGAACATACTTAACCCCTTCCCCGCCCCCTAGTGTTAACCCCTTCACTGCCAGTGGCATTTTTATAGTAATCCAATGCATTTTTATAGCACTGATCGCTATAAAAATGCCAATGGTCCCAAAAATATTGTCAAAAGTAGGGTTGTCCCGATACCACTTTTTTAGGACTGAGTACAAGTACCGATACTTTTTTTCAAGTAGTCGCCGATACCGAATACCGATACTTTTTTTAAATGTGTCCCCAAATGCAGCCATGTCCCCCACATATGCAGCCATGTCCCCCCCCAGCCATGTCCCTCACATATGCAGCCATGTCCCTCACATATGCAGCCATGTCCCTCACATATGCAGCCATGTCCCTCTAGCCATGTCCCTCACATATGCAGCCATGTCCCTCTAGCCATGTCCCTCACATATGCAGCCATGTCCCTCTAGCCATGTCCCTCACATATGCAGCCATGTCCCGAGTCCAGCCATGTCCCGAGTCCAGCCATGTCCCGAGTCCAGCCATGTCCCCCATACCTTTGCCGCCGCCGCATGGAGAAGATCACAGCATTCATTTGAATAGCTGTGATGTTCCCGCACGGTGTTTAACCCATGCGGCGGTGCGGTGCGATGCGGCGGCTTTCGATGCGGCGGCAGCGGCGGGGGGAAGTATTCTATTTAGGTATCGGGGGTATTTGCACGAGTACGAGTACTCCCGCAAATACTCGGTATCGGTCCCGATACCGATACTGGTATCGGTATCTGGACAACCCTAGTCAAAAGTGTCCGCCATAATGTTGCAGTATCGAAAAAAAAAAACACGCTGATCACCGCCATTACTAGTAAAAAAAAATGCCATAAAAATACCTCCTATTTTGTAAACGCTATAACTTTTGCGCAAACCAAACGCTTATTGTGATTTTTTTTACGAAAAATAGGTAGAAGAATACGTATCAGCCTAAACTGAGGGGAAAAAAACGTTTGATATATTTTTGGGGGATATTATAGCAAAAAGTAAAAAAATATAATTTTTTTCTTCAAAATTGTCGCTCTATTTTTGTTTATAGCGCAAAAAATAAAAAAAACGCACAGGTGATCAAATACCACCAAAAGAAAGCTCTATTTAAGGAAAAAAAGGACGCCAATTTTGTTTGGGAGCCACGTCGCACGACAGCGCAATTGTCAGTTAAAGCGACGCAGTCCCAAATCGCAAAAATTGCTCAGGTCTTTAGGCAGCAATATGGTCCGGGGGTTAAGTGGTTAAAAAAGATCCCAAGTTTTGAACATCTCACGGAACACTGTTCAATCCATCATCCGAAAATGGAAAGAGTATGGCACAAATGCAAACCTACCAAGACATGGCCGTCCACCTAAACTGACAGGCCGGACAAAGAGCATTAATCAGAGAAGCAGCCAAGAGGCCCATGGTAACTCTGGAGGAACTGCAGAGATCCACAACTCAGGTGAGAGAATCTGTCCACAGGACAACTATTAGTCGTGCACTCCACAAATCTGGCCTTTAGAGAAGAGTGGCAAGAAGAAAGACATTTTTTAAAGAGAGCAATAAAAAGTCCCATTTGCAGTTTGTGAGAAGCCATGTGAGGGACACAGCAAACATGTGGAAGAAGGTGATCTGGTCAGATGAGACCAAAATTGAAATATTTGGCCTAAAAGCAAAACGCCATGTGTGGCGGAAAACTAACACTGCACATCATCCTAGACACACCATCCTCACCGTGAAACATGGTGGTGGCAGCATCATGTTGTGGGGATGGTTTTCTTCAGCAGGGACAGTGAAGTTGGTCAGATTTGATGGGAAGATGGATGAAGCCAAATACAGGGCAATCTTAGAAGAAAACCTATTAAAGTCTGCAAAAAATGAGACTGGGGCAGAGGTTCGACTTCCAGCAGGACAACAACCCACAACATACAGCCAGAGCTACAATGGAAAGGTTCAGATCAAAGTATATTCATGTGTTAGAATGGCCCAGTCACAGTCCAGACCTGAATCCAAGTCAGAATCTGCACTAGACGCACACAGTTTGGCTTTCGTCACCAAAATCAGGTAATTTATCTATTGTTTTCGGACCAGCACCCTACACAATAAGTGCCTCCTCGTGAGATTTGTGATCTTCATGGGAAGCCACCCCGGCTGTAAGAACACAGTGATTCTTGCTAGCGGCTGGCAATAATCGCATGGAAAATCTGACAGGCTGGTAGTACCCAAGTTGATCAATCAACTTGGGCACAATCCGTCTGTCCATACATTGTTTGAATCTCGGCCGGTCTCTGCTGAGATTCAAGATGTCTATGGCCGGCTTAGCTCAAAGTAGAATGCATGCCCCGATTATGGGAAAACGGAAAAAACCCAAACTAAGATTGCAGGTTTTTACACAAGCAAAACATTTCTCCTACTATGGTAAACGCTATAAATGCTGTTGGAAAGTCAGAAGATGTTTGCATCCTAATTTAATCAGCAGCCAGTTAGTTTCACTCATTGGAAGCCACAGGCGAGGACCAGCAGTATGTGTCTGAGAGATAAAATCACAGAACGCTCAGCCTCCTGCAATCTGCTCCTCACAACTAATTAGCCAGAGAAGTACCTCATTTAAGCACTTGTTCACACAAGGGATTAATGGATAGCAGAAGTAAACTGCAAAACAGGTCTTTGGAGGTACATTTACACAGCGCAATCAGCACTGCACGCCAAGGCTGTGGATAAAACACGACCAGCTAGAAAACAAATAGCCTGGAACGCTGTTTATTTTCCACCGTCACCTTTAATCTAAAACTTACTACATTAACATTCTGTAGTATTTGGTATGTTAATGGAGAACTCCAAGCAAAGCAATAAAGGTTTAAAAAAAAAAAATAACACATTTAATAGTCTATAATGGCAGTGAGATATAGATAGATTATATATATATATATATATATATATATATATATATATATATATATATATATATATATATATATATATATATATATATATACACATATATATATATATATATATACACACATATATATACACATACATACATACATACATACACACACACACACACACACAGTGGGGATCGAAAGTTTGGGCACCCCAGGTAAAAATTTGTATTAATGTGCATAACGAAGCCAAGGAAAGATGGAAAAATCTCCAAAAGGCATCAAATTACAGATTAGACATTCTTATAATTTGTCAAAAAAAGTTAGATTTTATTTCCATCATTTACACATTCAAGATTACAGAAAACAAAAAAAATGGTGTCTGCAAAAGTTTGGGCACCCTGCAGAGTTAATATCTTGTACTGCCCCCTTTGGCAAGTATCACAGCTTTTTGTAGCCAGCCAAGAGTCTTTTAATTCTTGTTTGAGGTATCTTTGCCCATTCTTCCTTACAAAAGTCTTCCAGTTCTTTGAGATTTCTGGGCTGTCTGTCACGCACTGCTCTTTTAAGGTCTATCCATAGATTTCCAATTATGTTGAGGTCAGGGGATTGTGAAGGGCATGGCAAAACCTTCAGTTTACGCCTCTTGATGTAATCCCCCGTGGATTTTGAGGTGTGTTTAAGATCATTATCCGTTTGTAGAAGCCATCCTCTTTTTAACCTCAGCTTTTTCACAGATGGCATCAAGTTAACATCCAAAATTTGCTGAAATTTTATTGAATCCATTTTTCCTTCTACTCGTGAAATGTTCCCTGTGGCTGCAATACAACCCCAAAGCATGATTGATCCACCCCCATGCTTAACAGTTGGACAGAGGTTCTTTTCATTAAATTCTGTGCCCTTTCTTCTCCAAACGTACCTTTGCTTATTCCGGCCAAAAAGCTCTATTTTAACCTCATCGGTCCACAGAACTTGTTTCCAAAAAGCATCAGGCTTGTCTATATGTTCATTTGCAAAGTTCAAATGCTGATTTTTGTGGTGAGGACGTAGAAGAGGTTTTCTTCTGATGACTCTTCCATGAAGACCATATTTGTACAAGTATCTCTTTATAGTGGAATAGTGTACCACAACTCCAGTGTCTGCCAGATCTTTCTGGAGGGATTGTGCAGTCGAACGTGGGTTTTGAATTGCTTTTCTCACAATCCTGTGAGCTGTTCTGTCTGACATTTTTCCTGGTCTTCCAGATCTTGCTTTAACTGCCACTGTTCCTGATGACTGCCATTTCTTAATTACATTCCGAACAGAGGATATTGACATCTGAAAACGCTTTGCTATCTTCTTATAGCCTTCTCCAGCGTTGAGCGTCAACTATTTTCAGTTTTCTAGACAACTGCTTAGAAGGACCCATGGTGCTGATTGTTAGGGCAAGATCAGATGAGTCTGGGCATTTAAAACCTTTGAGATTGACATCACCTGGTCTTCCCAGACCATGCTTGAGAACAATCCATGACATTGGCAGGTCTCAGCTTTGCAAAGGGGGCAGTGCATGCTATAAATTCTTGTTTTCTTCCTTTGTTTTCTGTCATTTTGAAAGTGTAAATGATGGAAATAAAATCTAACTTTTTTTGACATATTATAAGAATGTCCAATCTGTAATTTCATGCCTTTTGGAGATTTTTCCATCTTTCCTTGGCTTCGTTATGCACATTAATACAAATTTTTACCTGGGATGCCCAAACTTTCGATCCCCACTGTACTGTATATACGGTAACTTCTTTGCGATGGTAAACTAGAAACACAGAAGAGTTACATAGTTAGTCTGGTTGAAAAAAGACACAAGTAAATCCAGTGCAACCAATAGAAGCGTGACAGCAGGAAAAAAAAAAAAAGACCGGAGTAGTCTATCAAGTCTGCCCCTTTTTTTTCAAAATTATTTTTAGATCTATTATTACTCCATTTCTTCCTTATTGCATTTGAATTCTAAATCTAGGCTGTGGTGCGATTTTTATCTGCCCACACACCTCTCCTAATATTCTTGATTTCATAAACTATCTGAATGGAGTTTGTATCCTCCACCATGTTTGCATAGGTTGCTTGGGAATGATCAGTTTTCCCCAAAAACATACAGGCAGGTTATTTATCTTCCACCCAAAACTAGCCCTAGCATGCATCTGTTCCACTGCAAAAAGGAAATTTGATTGTTGAAGCCAATAAGGTAGATCGTCTACTATATAGGACATTCTGTGGAACCCAAGGATTGCTCCAGAAGTCGCTAGGGGTCCCTTGAGCTAAGACTGATTGAACTCCCATTTGATGGTGTCAGCGTAGTTCTGGGGCCAGCACCGCTTGCCAGTGCCAGGTGCATGAACCCAATAATCTTTTTAGTCGTATGTAATGGTGGTATTCTGAACACAGCTGCAAGGGGGGCATTCTTCTTACGGACCACCAAGGTATAAGGCACTGACCTCTAATGAATTGGTTTTAGCAGGCTTTCCCTAAGACTGGGAAATGATATCAAGGGTTCCTCCGGGACACATTTGTCTGCTTTTGAAAAAGCTGTTAATATGAAATTGAGCCGACCTCCTGAATCGTATATCCAAAATGGTTTGTTGTTTGTGCCCATCTTGCTTTAAGATACGCGAGTGGCACGTGCTTTGGTTTGAATTTCTTTGTGTTCAAAGGAGATACCAATCATTAATTTGTGGATTGGAAACTTCATCACCACCCCTTTGGTCACATGATCAGTGGGAAAAGAGTATATATTCAATATCCATTTATGTGTTTGTTAGCTATGATTAAGCCAGGGTTCGACAAACACCGGGCACCAGGTCGCAATTGCGACTAGAATTAGCGACCTGGCGCGGCACAGCTGGGGTATCCTGTGTACCCCCCCGCGATCTCGTCGGGCCACGGCTTTCTGCAGGCCTAGGCTTCCTTCTGTGGTCTGGCGCCATCTTGTGGTGGCTGTTGGTATGACAAGACAACCAGCAATGCTAATGGAGCTTCCCCTTGTCCGTTTTCACTGCCATCTCCTTCCCTCTAATTAGAACCCCCAAAAATTATATATATATTTTATTCTAACACCCTAGAGAATAAAATGGCAATCGTTGCAATACTTTGTCACACAGTATTTGCGCAGCGGTCTTACAAGCGCACTTTTTTTTTTTTTTTTTAATAAAAAAAATAAAACAGTAAAGTTAGCCCAATTTTTTTTATATTGTGAAAGATAATGTTACGCTTCAAAATTGTGTCCGCTCGTGGCATGGCGACAAACTTTTACCCTTTAAAATCTCCATAGGCGACGTTTAAAAAAAATTCTACAGGTTGCACTTTAAGTGACAGAGAAGGTCTATCGCTAGAATTATTGCTCACGGTCTCGACCAATCGCGGCAATTCCACACGTGTGGTTTGAACACCGCTTTCATATGCGGGCGCTACTCACGTACGAGTTTGCTTCTGCGCGCGAGCTTGGCGGGACGGGGGCGCGTTACTGGCTCCTAACTTTTTTAACTGGCTCATTACCAGTCTTCTACCTTGAGCGGTGTGACTCCCTTTCTCTAGTGGCATTAAAGGATTGGTCTGTACACAGCTCTATCAATGACAGCAACATGTGAATAAACCCTTATTAATTTTAAATCCTGCTCATGTGTATAACTGTCAGCGGTATTGGGACCTTAGTAAATAGTGTATTTACTTGTGAAATTATATGTATGACTATGTTCCAAATATCCTTGTAAATAGAGATGAAGAGTTTTTTTTCCATAGAATTGAACAATTTCGTGGTTCGAAATTCCTAGCGTTGATGTCGAAATAAACTTTAGCTCTCAGATGTGAATGACGCATGATCTGCAGTTATGGCTGCCAAAGAAAGAATGGGAAAAATACTGCCTAAGGCTTCCCTTCAGTAATACCTGGCACTGTCAACAAGACAGCAGCCAGTACTGACTTGTAGCACACCAATGAAAAATGTTTTGCCTGTGCACCACTTCTACTGTGTAGTTTCCAAATGAATTGAATCTTATATATGTAATAGAACAATGCTATACAGAATTTAATAACTCACACTGGCTTAACTATAACTAGTCCCTTTAGTTACATACAGTATCCAAAGACCTGAAAATGTTACGAAACCCCAAACCCTGCATTCACTATATCTGGTCTCCCACAGTACACAAAACATAGACATGCTATTATTTTAGTAAATATAAACTGCTAAAATACCCTCTCTCATTAATAGTATATCAGTGTGTGTTTAAAGCTTGTAGGAGGGATTTTCATTCTACTTCGACTGTCCTATGAAACTGCAGGACCCCTGACCCTCTGTCTAGACAGTGCCGATTGGCCCTGTGCTGATCACATGCGCCCTCTCCCAAGCAAAAAAACAAAACACACAATTCTCTAGTAATGCATACCAAACTAAAGCTGTTCAGAATGACTCCAAGGGCTCTGTACTATCAGGAGATTGATTGGGGACAGTGAAAGGGGGGTCAGAGAAGACAGGATCAAACAGCCTTTTTACACAATTCAGAGGATTAACCCCTTAGGTTCTACAGTGAGTAAAACCAACATGCTTTACTGCATATAGAGACTGATTTTACCATTAAGCCCCATGCACACGAGACGCTGGTAAACTCGAGTTCAGAGGCATTTGGGCATTTTTTTCAACTGCCCCTGAACACATTTAGGACCCATGCACACGAGAAGCAATTACAAACACCTCTAAACTCAAGTTTTCAAAGGCAAAAAACGGCGTTTAAAACACCCGTTTTTGCCGCGAATTGTGCGGCGTTTTACCGCGTTTGCGGCCGTCATCGCTTGTCTCAAAGACATTGTAGACCCTCCCAAAGTTTAAAACGCAAAACTAAAACGCTTCTGAACCCCAAATTTTGCGTCTGAAAAAAAGGGACATAAACACAACTGCTTTAAAACGCCAAAAAACGTGATTGTGTGCATGGACACATAGGATAACATTAAATGTGTTCAGGGGCAGTTGAAAAAAAATGCCCAAATGCCTCTGAACTCGAGTTTAGCAGCGTCTCGTGTGCATGGGGCCTTAATGTTATCCTGTGTCCATGCACACATTCATTTTTTTGCGTTTTAAAGCAGTTGGGTTTAGGCTTGTTTTTTCAGACGCAAAATTTTGGGTTCAGACGCAAATGTTTTTGCGTTTTAAAGCTTTGGGAGGGTCTTTGTTATGAACGCTGATAGGCGCAAACGCCGCTAAACGCGGCAAAACGCCGCAAAATTCGCGGCAAAACGGGCGTTTTAAACGCCGGTTTTTGCCTTTGAAAACTTGAGTTTACATGTGTTTGCATTTGCTTCTCGTGTGCATGGGGCCTTATGGGTTTAATAACACTTTAATCTGGTATCTTGTTACATTTATACTTGACTTAGTAACTCTGAAGTCACTTTTGTACAAAGTATAAACCCCAATACAGGCTTATGTAGCTTTTAGGTATAAAATGTAAACTAGATCTTTAGAGTTGGATTAGCATCACAGAACACTGTTCACTAGATACAGGATATGAAAGACGTGGAGGGGGATTTAAAAAAGAAGATATTAAAAGGGGTTGTAAAGGTTAGTTTATTTTCTAAACAGGTTCCTTTAAGCTAGTGCATTGTTGGTTCACTTACCTTTTCCTTTGATTTCCCTTCTAAATGTGTTTTCTTTGTCTGAATTTCTCACTTCCTTTTTCTCCTCAGTAAGCTTGCCACCATCATCCGAGTCGTTCTGGCTGGGCGTTGGTCAGCGTGCTCGCCCCCTTCCTTTGGACTACATCTCTGAATGTTCAGTGTCTCCCCACAGGGATGTAGTCCCGAGGGAAGGGGCGAGCACGCTGACCAACGCCCAGCCAGAACGACTCGGATGATGGGGGCAAGCTAACAGGAAGTGAGAAATTCAGACAAAGAAAAAAAACATTTAGAAGGGAAATTGAAGGAAAAGGTAAGTGAACCAACAATGCACTAGCTTAAAGGAACCTATTTAGAAAATAAAAAACAAACCTTTACAATTCTTTTAAAGCAGAGCTCTACCCACACAGCTGCATCATTCACAGAGATCTGTAACTACAAGTTCAATCGCAGTAAACAACTGGTAGTTCTCAATTAATCACCAGGGCACTGATCACCCTCATATTTCACTGGCATTTCCTGCAGCTGAGCCACTCTGTATGGAAAGACAGCTGTCAGCAGTGCCTGCAGGAGCCTTACATTGCACCCACTCATCGCAGGTGTAACGCTTTGTAGGCTCCACGCTATAAAATAAATGCATTTTTTTTACCTACTAAATAATGGGAAATAAATATTTCATTACTGAAGGTGAACTTGGCCTCTAAAAATTGTTTTATGACATCAGAAAGTTCTTAAAACAGAACTCCGGAATCGGGACAAAATCCCCCATTAGTACACACCCCCGCCCCTCCCCCACACAAAACACTAAACAGTTATTACATGTGTGCCTTACCACGGAAGAGAAAAGTCAGGAAGTCAGCTCTGTAGTTCAAAAAAGTGAATCATCTATTCTGCCAGGGAGGATCTGTTAGGCCCCTTTCACATTGGACCTGTAGCCGCGGTCGCGGTATATCGCGGCTAAAAATAGCGGCGCTATACCGCCGAGATTGCCGCGGGAATCGGCCGCTAGCGGTGCGGTATTAACCCCCGCTAGCGGCCGATAAAGGGTTAATACAGCTCGCAATGCGCCTATATAGAGGCGCGTTGCGGGCGGTATTGCCGCGGTTTCCCATTGTTTTTAATGGGAAGGAGCGGTGAAGGAGCGGTATACATGCCGCTCCTCTCACCGCTCCAAAGATGCTGCTGACAGGAGATTTTTTTGTCTCCCGCCAGCGCATTGCCTCAGTGTGAAAGCCCTCGGGCTTTCACATTGAGTCTGCAGCGAAGGAGTTTTTCAGGCGGGATAGCAGCGCTATTTTTAGCGCTGTACCGCCTGAAAAACTCCTCAATGTGAAAGGGGCCTAAGGACAGTGATTGCATCACATCCTGTCCCCTCTGTACATTTTCCATCATGCTTTGCAAATTGCAATCAATGTGGGAGGTACACTAGGCCTGTACATGTGAATAAGCCCACTTCAACAGAAATCTCACCCCTCATTCTGTGGCCACTACTGAGCACAACAGACGGTGAGGGGGAATACATGACTGTGCTCTTCCCTCCAGCCACACCGGCAGATAAATACATTTCCCTGACATGCTTTATGTAATCATTACTGACCTGTAGACACATCCCATAATGATATATCACACACACTGTACTCTGCTGTAATTCAGTATTAGAAATATTCCTCTTTATGCAGCTTTGAGATCTTTCTTACAGCGACCAGTGCTGGTATGATATATGAGAACTTCCCTAATACAGAAAGAAAGCCGGGCCACGATGCTTTACATCAGAGTAAGTAAATGTTGGCATGAGAAAAAAAAAGTGCAGCGCCAACTTGCCAATCAATACCACGACAATGGTGGAACCCTCTAATGGATGAAGATCTCGGTAAGCTTCAATATCACCACAATACCAGTCTCTGATATGTAAAGTCACATATAATACACATCAGAAAATAAAATGACTGCAAACTTTGCAGGGATGGTGGAAATCTCTCATACTCATCAGTGGAGCCTCATTAGTGCCCATGTGTGTAATCTCATAAGTACAGCATATCAGTGTGCCCTATAGTGCAGCTCATCAGTGCTGCCTCAGTGTAGCTCATCAGTAAAGCTCATCAGTGCAGCTTTTCAGTGCCCATAAGTGCAGCCCCATCAGTGCAGCTCATCAGTGCCCGCCAGTGCTGCCTCAGTGCTCATCTGTGCAGCATATCAGTGCCCATAAATGCAGTCTCGTCAGTGCCCACCAGTGTAGATTATCAGTGCCCATCAGTGCTGCCTCAGTGTAGCTTATCAGTGCTCATTAGTGCAGCTCATCAGTGCTCATTAGTGCAGCTCATCAGTGCTCATTAGTGCAGCTCATCAGTGCTCATTAGTGCAGCTCATCAGTGCTCATTAGTGCAGCTCATCAGTGCTCATCAGTGAAGCTTATCAGTGTAGATCATCAGTGCTGCCTCATTAGTGTAGCTTATCAGTGCTCAACAGTGCATCTTACCAGTGCCCATATGTGCAGTCCACCAGTGCAGCCTCATCAGTGCCCACCAGTGCCGCCTCATCAGTGCCCACCAGTGCAGCCTCATCAGTGCCCACCAGTATGGTCTCACCAGTGCAGTGTTGCTGGCAGGGAGCAGAGGACAAGGAGGGAGGAGGACACCACCTCTATGGGCAGTACAGACCTGGGGTTGTGAGACCCCGTCTGCCAACTACAGCAAGCAGGGCAGAAATACAAGTCCCTGCTTGCTTTCAGAGGACTACAGGTGAGCAGTGACAAGACTGCTGGCTGAGGATACAGGAGGAATAGCAGCCAGCGGTCTTACAAACAGGAAACCACAGAGCAATACAATTTTTTTTAGCAAGATCAGCAAAGCCATTGCAGAGGAACTACAGAGCTCAGAAAAACCTGGATGGCATAGTAGGTGAAAGTAGGAAATCAGCAACAAGGGCATGGAAAGTTTTTTGCCGGAGTTGTGCTTTAGGTCTGAAAAATACATTTATAAAGGAATTACTATGAGAAGTAATCAAAGTGCTGCTTTTCCCAAACTGGTCAAATACATATTTTGCATCATATTATTCCCCCCTCTCTTCCTATGTGTAGCTCATGTCATGCATGTCCTCATAGAACATCCAAACCCAATTATTATACACGAGTCGCAGAGCTCTGCAGACCTTTTTAGTAAATAGGTTGATACGGCTTCCGCTAACAAATCACAAGACTAAAAAAAAATAATAATCACAAAAAGGTGTAATCACGTTGTCCCAGCTAAGAAATATTAAACACAAGATTAGAGACGCAGATTATAGATCTGCTTTCAGACTCGGCTCCGGAGATACAGAAGAGACATGCGCTTTGCACACATATCTGAAATGATGAGTATGTCATAGGATTAATCTCTGACCTCATGCCATTTCTTCACCCACCAATATTCTTATACATTGAGGCTGATGCACTAATCGTTTCTCCTGATAAAAGGGCTCAGTCCCGATGTGATAAAAGCACTTTGATAAAACCTTACTGTGGAATAATCCTTCCTCTCCAGACATACAAGCTTTTCTAGGTGAACATACCTCTCATCAGCCATATCTACTCAGAATTGCATTTATTTTTCTACTTCACAATTCCATTTAGAGTCATTGTGTCCTTTCTACAGTCTCCCATCGTTTTTTTCCTATTCAGGTATTCTTCAGAGGACATTGTGGCAGCTGAGGGCAGCGAGACCTTATAATATCACCAACTCATCCTCCGAGATAGTTGCACTGCATGCAACTCTCAAACAAACTAGGAGAAGATATATTGTGCATTCTTATTTTGTTATCCTAAAATAGAGGTCCACCCTATAAAAAAAAAATAAAAAAAAAAAAAAAAAGCACCAAAAAACTATTTTTTTTACTTACCAGAAATTGCGGTTGCTATGCGGATCTCCCTAATCTGCCTCTTCCTAGTCCGAGGCTGGTCTTCATCCTCGTGTTGTCTTCTGGGAACTGTGTGTATCCCAGAGAGCAGCCGCCCATTCATACAGCGCCGCCAGACTCGCACATGCGCAGTAGGAAACGGGGAGTGAAGCCGCAAGGCTCCACTGCCTGTTTCCTTTAGTGAGCATTAGGGATGTACCGATACTAGTATCGGTACCGAGCATTTCCAGAGTACTTGTACTCGGGGGAAATGCTCCGATTCTTCAACCGATACCTGGGCAGTCAGGTATCGGGTGGTGGGGGGAGTTACAAGTCTCCCCCCCCCGTGCTCGGGTCTTGTCCCCCCCCCCCCCCCCCCGTGCTTGTGTCTTGTCACCCCCCCCCCCCCCCGTGCTCATGTCTTTTTTTTTTTTTTAACAATTTTATTGGGTTTTCAGCAAACATACAACAACAGCGCATATCAGACCTGGATGCAACCAGTAGCATGTGTGGGAGGGTTCCAAAGCCTTAACATTCAAACTTACACCGTTGCAAACGGGAAGCAATACAATAAAATACAAGACTTATCCAATCAGAATGTCTCTAAGTATGAATTCCATGAAAGAGAAAGAGAAAAGGCGGTATCTCGCCACTATCAGGAGGCAACGAGTTGCTTTTAACATCGCCAAGGGAGCAGAAAACGGCCCAACGGGGCGTGAACCAAAAAAAAAAAAAAAAAGGGGGGGGGAAAGGAGGGGCACGCTGAGGGGGAAAGATGTGGTCGTAAGGTAGACAGTCTTGTCCGGGACTAATTAGGAAATCAGTGGAGTACGCCAGTTGGAGCAGCGGGATCCGCTGGGTTCAATGATTCTCTGTACTGAATCCAGCAGGTCCAAGTGTCCATAAACTTAGCATGCGTATCATTGGCACGGTGGATGAGCTGTTCCATTTCCTCCAGTTTCTTCACCCTGAGGTGCCATTCCGGCACAGTGGGGGGTGTAGTAGATTTCCACCTCAAGGGGATACACTGGGTGGCTGCGTTGACGAGGTGAATTGTGAGTGACTTGCGGTAACAAGATTTCGGCAAGGTCGTGTGGTGCAACAAGAATTGCGCTGGGGCGAAGTCTAAGGGATATGAGGTAATCTTGGCAATGAGGCTGTGCACTTCTTTCCAGAACGGTTGTAGTACGGGACAGTCCCACCAAATGTGGAGTAGCGAGCCCTTAGCCGAGCCACACCGCCAGCATTCCGGGGGTACCGTCGGGAAAATTTAGTGCAATTTGTCAGGAGTTCGGTACCAGCGGGAACAGATTTTAAACCTATTTTCCTGCGCGGATACGTTAAATCGATCCCTTGTGTGTGTGTTCCCAAATATTGGCCCAGTCATCATCCCGAGAGGTCTAAGGACAGATCAGTATTCCAAACGGATCGGTACGTAGGCCCGGATGTCGTTTTGGACAGTAGCATGGAGTACAGGGAGGATATCAAATGGCGTTGGGGCTCCTGAGAGCTACATATGTGTTCAAACTGAGTCAGATTTCTGGACCAGATTTCTGGCGTCGGGGTCTTACCTAGGAAGTGACGGATTTGCAGGAACTTAAAAAATGGGATACAGATGTGTGGGAGGGCAGCGGACATTTCCACAGGGTCCAGAAGGGTGCCATCACAAAAGAATTTACTGGCCCTTATCTGTGTTAGGTCAAAGTCCACGGTCGGGTCTCGCGCAGTGATATCCGGTGGAAAGTCGGGGTCGCGGTGTCATAGGTCCGGGTGAGGGGTTCCACTTGAACGCACGGGCCACTGCCCGAAAGGTTAGGATAGAAGGTCCAATTAAAGGGTGGTCCAGACAAGTTTTAGGCACGGAATGCGGATCGATCCATGGTAGGTGAGAAATGGGGAATTGAAGAAACGTGTTTTCTATCGCCACCCAGTCTTTGCCCCTCTTGTGAAGGTGCCAGTCTACAATCCTTGTGAGCTGGCAGGCCTTATGATAGAGCGCAAGATCAGGTAGTCCCAAACCCCCCTTCAATTTTGGGAGGATCAGGTTACCCCAGCTCAGTCTGGGAGGGTGGCCGGACCAATGGAACTCCCTGCAGCATCTCTTGAATGCGGTGAAAAAAGACTGCGGGAATTTAATCGGTATAGCCTGCAGGAGGTATAGCAATCTGGGGAGAGCATTCATTTTAAGCACTGCCGCACGACCGAACCATGAAAAGTGCCCCTTATTCCACCTTCTCAAGTCCTCCTTAATGACCTGGAGGGTCGGGAGAAAGTTGAGAGCATAAAGGTCTTTTAGGTCATGGGGGATCTTAATGCCCAAATACGTGACACTGTGGGTTTCCCACCAGAACGGGAAGTTTTGTTTGCAGGTGGAGACCAGCGATTCTGGAAGGGAGACATTCAGTGCCAATGATTTGTTAAAATTAATTTGGAGGTTCGAAAGTGATTTAAACAGTTCAAAGTCCTTTAGCAGGTTAGGGATCGTGGTGATGGGATCCGAGAGGAATAAGAGAACGTCGTCCGCATAGGCCGCGACTTTGCACCGCTTCCCCTGCACCTCAATACCCTTGATAGTCTGATTGTCCCTCAATCTGCGAAGAAAAGGCTCCATCGTGAGCACAAAAACAATGGGGGATAGGGGGCAACCCTGTCGGGTTCCGTTAGATATTGAGAAGGCGCTTGACAGTTGGCCGTTTACCCGAACTCTACAGAGCCATAATCATCTGGATAGCTCCTGGTGGGAGCCCCATCTGTACCAGTACAGCTTCCATGTAGTCCCAAGCCACTCTGTCAAACGCCTTCTCAGCGTCCAAAGACAGAAAGAAACCCAGATTGCGCGAGGAAGTCAGTCAGTGATGTACATTAAGAGCCTTGGTAGTGTTGTCCCTGGCTTCCCTCCCAGGGACAAAACCAACCTGGTCAACTGAAACTATGTCGGGGAGCAGAGGTAACAGACGGTTCGCCAGAATTTTCGCATACAGTTTCACGTCGACGTTCAGCAAGGATATCGGGCGATAGTTCGAAACCAACGTGGCGTCCTTGCCCGGTTTAGGGATAAGTGTTATATGTGCCTCCAAGAGGTCTTTATTGTGGGGGACGGCGCCCGGGAGCGCATTAAAAGCATTTAAAAAATTCGGGATTAATACCTCCGCAAAGGATTTGTAGTAGCCCGTCGGAAGACCGTCCGGGCCTGGACTTTTCCCGGCTTTCATTTGTTTAAGAGCTTGGAGTGCTTCATCTGACGAGATAGGGGAGTCCAGGCTCGACACGTCTACTTGAGGCCGTGCTCATGTCTTGTCCCCCCTCAATTTGTCAGGATGGAGAGCGGAGGTAGGAGCCGCTAAACCCGGCTCCTACCTTTTCCGAATGGACAGAGTCAGTAATCACTGACTCTGTCCATTCAGAAAACAAACATCGTAACCTGTGTTTATGATGCTTCAGTTTATGAATGGAGAGGAGCTTCTCTCCATTCATTTCAGCTGAGGCTGCTGAGAAAGTGACTGGGGAATCTGTGTCCTTAGTCCCTTTGTCTTAAAGGGGAGATGTCAGAGGTCTGTTAAGACCCCTGATATGTCAAAGCCCCCCCAACAGGGCTGAATAAAATAAATAATTAAAATCAATTAAAAAAATAAAATGTAAATAAAAATTGTGTAAAAAAAAAAAAAAAAATACCGCCACTGTCACATGACATTAAAAAGAAGTATCGGTATTCGGTATCGGCGAGTACTTAGAAAAAAAAAGTATCGGCATTTGTACTCGGTCTCAAACAAGTGGTATCGAGACAACCCTAGTGAGCATGGTGGCGCCAGGACCTGCAACGATCGAAGAATCAGCCTCGGGGAGCCGACATCGCGGGCGCCTAGGACAGGCAAGTGTCCTTATTAAAAGTCAGCAGCTACAGTGTTTGTAGCTGCGGACTTAAAAAAAATCGCGGGTGGAACCCCGCTTTAAACAGGGACTCCAGAACGACATACTCCCAAGAGGGGCTGGAAACTTTTTGACTTGCACATGTGGTCAGATGAAGGAAAACTTCAAAACAAGCTCAGGAGACTTCCACACAGCAAGGCTTCCCTTGACCAAAACCAAATAAAAAAAGTCCAAGTTAATTTTAATTCCTGGTAAAAGACACATTTCGGGGACAACACCCTATTCATCAGGGCTCAACACAGGACAAAACGTGGATGGACTCGGTGCAGATAAATTACACAGAGCAAAAATTCTGAATTATCTTTTACTATTTATTGCGGATGAACAAGCAGCCACGATTGTTCATTTATAATATTGACAGATCGCTCAACTTGATTTTAGCCCTGATGAGCAAGGAATGTTGAGCCCCCAAACCAGTTGGATTTTTTTGCAGAATAATTGTTTTTTTTTACTCTACAAACTAGTGTGGAGCGCCCATCTCTTAAATTGTGTTAGTAATCTCATCCAATGGTCCAGCAGGGCCTCATGGTTGTTGGGAGAGAAACCTCCAGAACCCGATGCTAAATATATCATTTTTATTATTGCCCTCTGTATCCCATTGGGAAATGTACCTTAACTTCCTGTCCCATAGCCAAAAAAGGAAATGAGTGGAAATCCCTGAAAATTACAGGAAACCGCAAAAAACTACAATTTCAAGGGACATGTTAGGCAATGACACTTTCACCAGCCACCAGATGTAACTGTATGATGCATAGATCTGAGCAAGACAAATGTATCTTGCAAATAAAGAACAATAAACTACAGTTAGGTAATCATTTTTAGTCTCAATGTGAAGATACATTTATACACTTCCATGTGGTACCATTTTCATTGTTCTACCGTACTTTGAGAAGTTACGAGGCATAATGATCATCAGACACCTCCCTCCCTTGTAAACAAATATACTCGCCTGTGTATAAATCCTTATTGTGAAATATCTTGAAAATTTCAGTCAACCAGTACCTTTATCACCTGTTTTCTAATTCATCTAATCAAAATATGTAAGAATTAGCACACTATCTCAGAGGTTGATAATGTCCCAAATTTGCAGACCAGTGTTATCTTATCATGTGTACCAGACTTTCAAGTGGATGTAAACCAATCATGAAACGTAACCTAAGCACATATCTGTAGAGTTTACTTATCTCTCTCCAAAGCTCTGAGTGCTGTGTCTTTCGCCTGCTCCGTTCCTCTGTTATCATCAGAGTCACTGCTGACAAGTTCTCCGACACACAAGATAACAGCAGCTGAAAATATTTGTTGGGGAGGGAGCTTAGAGGTAGATTATCAGAGAGCTTGTCTATTCCGAGTACAGCTCTGTGTCCCCTTGTTCCTCTGCCTATGTGGAGGGGGGGGTGTGCCTTTCCTCCAATTGGCTCTCACAGTGTATGCCCAGACTCCCCACCCACTGCTGAATGAGGAAGAAAGATTAACGCGATATGTACTTTCCAAAGAGTGTAGAAAAGGGAAAAACGCAGATATACCGTATATACTCGAGTATAAGCCAACCCAAATATAAGCCGAGGCACCTAATTTTACCACAAAAAAAAACTGGGAAAACACATTGACTCGAGTATAAGCCTAGGGCGACCATCTGCATGCCTCACTGTGTCCATGCCTAGACTGACGTTTAACATGGAAGTCTATGAAAGGGCTGCCCGGCTTTGAAGAATCGGTGCTCCCCAGCCGTAGGTCCCCCAGACAACAAACTTTGCACACTTGTAGATGAGAACTGGGGCTACATTTGTGCCAAGTTCCGGGTCCAGGGGACTTACGACCGGGTCCCCAAAGTCACTGGAGAAATGACCGTTTAACATGGGAGTCTAAGGAAGGGGGGCCCCAGCTTTGAAAAATCAGTGCTCCCCGGCAACAAACTTTGGGGTCCAGGGGACCTACGGCCGGGGATCAGGCGCAAAAAGGTCACTCGAGTATAAGCCGGGGGGGGGGGGGGTATTTCAGCACAAAAAAAGTGCTGAAAAACTCGGTTTATACGGTACATGTAAAACTTATATGGGAGGATTTGTTTCACCTTTGTGTATCATCTAAGGCTATTCACTTCACTAGGTATAGGAGAGGGTATAAAACCATTTTAAGCTAAAAAAAAAATAAAAAAAATAATGGAGGGTTTATACTACTCTAAGCACCATGTATCTAATTGTGTAACACTATACTTTTACGGTTAAAAAAAGTGATCAATATTCTGATAAAGGTGTCCTATGTGCTTCATTAGCACATAGCATATTACTTGTGTATGTATGCATGCATGATGAGATGCGGTGCCAAGCATGTACGTATTTTTCTGTACAAGACTGCAAAAAAACACTGATTAATGAGTGGAAACAAACGAGAGCTAGAATAATTTTCTGTTTCACTGTTTTTACTGTGATAATATGAAACAACCCACTGAATAAATTATTGTTCAGAGTAGAGAAAAATCACCTTAGCCTTTCATAGGATAACGAAATTGTAATAATTTTTATGCCTAAAAATGTCACTTGTGAATTTATGTCACATATATATGAAGCTGTCCCTCACTGTAGAGTGCATTATATTACACCATCTATGTGTTTGTATCTCTCTATATTTTGTAATAGCTGCAATACAACACAAGCACCGATATGTGTGCCCCAATTATCAAAGCCTAAAAGACGTCTGACCTCCTCCCAGTACCTCCAGGTAAGAACCATAAAATGTATGCCATTGGCCATCAAGGAAATAAAAGCTAAGGGTGAATTCACACCACGATTTTGTCATCCTTTTTTTACTCACGATTTTTGCTTTTAAATCGTCCAAATCTGTATGGCAAAACGGATCCATTCACTACCATTCATTAATTTAGGTCCCCAAGTGCATCCGATTTGATCCGCATACGATTTGATACGATTTAAAATCGTATCAAAAAACGTGTCTGCCCACGATTTTTGGTCCTGATTTGAAATCGTATTACAATCGTGTCCGTTTTTTTTTTTATATTGTGGTCAATCTAAATCGTACTAAATCGGATGACTGTGCGATAAATCGTACCCGATTCGTTATGGAGGTCCCCGCAAATTCAATAACCAGACCCTTTAGGTCTGGTATGGATATTCAGGGGAACCCCGCCGTCAATTTAAAACAAAAATGACGTGCGGTTCCCCCTAAATATCCATAACCAGACCCATTATCCGAGCACGTTGACCTGGCCGGCCGCAGAAAAGAGGGCGGGACAGAGTGCGGCCCCCCCCCTCTCCTGAACCGCACCAGGCCACATGCCCTCAACATTGGGAGGGTGCTTTGGGGTGCCCCCCAAAGCACCTTGTCCCCATGTTGATGGGGACAAGGGTCTCATCCCCACAACCCTTGCCCGGTGGTTGTGGGGGTATGCGGGCGGGAGGTTTATCAGAATCTGGAAGACCCCTTTAACAAAGGGGGCCCCCAGATCCTGACCCCCCCCCCCTGTGTGAAATGGTAATGGGGTACACTGTACCTCTACCATTTCACGAAGGAAGTGTAAAGTATTGTAAAAAAAACACACTGACACCAAAGAATAAAGTCCTTTATTAAAAAAAACTCCAGCGCTGAAAAATCCACTCGTTCCCGGCTTCCAGCGTTGTCCTGATCCTGCGAGGGCTGATCTCCCGCGATGAGAAGATCCTGCGACGGCCGGGTGTTCTCCGATCCAGC
Organism: Rana temporaria; assembly: GCF_905171775.1. NCBI lineage: Eukaryota > Metazoa > Chordata > Amphibia > Anura > Ranidae > Rana > Rana temporaria. The sequence continues at coordinate 134,956,198 of NC_053494.1, forward strand.
GCTGAGAAGATCCATCCGGAGCGCAGCATCCCCGACCTCCTCATCGCCATACACAGCCCAGCGGAATGACGCGCAGGGGCTGTGTGACATTACTTATATAGAGGAGGCAGGGACACCCGTCACGTGACCCCGCCCCCTCTGACGTACCCTCTGCTACGTCACTGGGGAAGCCCAAGAAGAGGGAAGACTATGGGCTTCGCCAGTGACGTAGCAGAGGGTACGTCAGAGGGGGCGGGGTCACGTGACGGGTGTCCCTGCCTCCTCTATATAAGTAATGTCACAGCCCCAGCGCGTCATTCCGCTGGGCTGTGTCCGGTGATGAGGAGGTCGGGGATGCTGCGCTCCGGATGGATCTTCTCAGCGCTGGATCGGAGAACACCCGGCCGTCGCAGGATCTTCTCATCGCGGAAGATCAGCCCTCGCAGGATCAGGACAACACTGGAAGCCGGGAACGAGTGTTTTTTTTTTTTTTAATAAAGGACTTTATTCTTTGGTGTCAGTGTGTTTTTTTTACAATACTTTTCACTTCCTTCGTGAAATGGTAGAGGTACAGTGTACCCCATTACCATTTCACACAGGGGGGGGGGTCAGGATCTGGGGGTCCCCTTTGTTAAAGGGGTCTTCCAGATTCTGATAAACCTCACGCCCGCATACCCCCACAACCACCGAGCAAGGGTTGTGGGGATGAGACCCTTGTCCCCATCAACATGGGGACAAGGTGCTTTGGGGGGCACCCCAAAGCACCCTCCCAATGTTGAGGGCATGTTGCCTGGTGCGGTTCAGGAGAGGGGGGGGGCCGCACTCTGTCCCCCCCTCTTTTCTGCGGCCGGCCAGGTCAACGTGCTCGGATAATGGGTCTGGTTATGGATATTTAGGGGGAACCGCACGTAATTTTTGTTTTAAATTGACGGCGGGGTTCCCCTGAATATCCATACCAGACCTGAAGGGTCTGGTTATGGATATTACCGGGAACCGCATGTCATTTTTTTTTTTTTAATTGACGGCGGGGTTCCCCTGAATATCCATAAAATCTTCTTTTTCCCAGACATTATTTAAAATCAGGATCCGATTTTTTAGTGAAAATTTTGACATACGATTACATACGATTTTGTCACATACGATTCCATCCGATTTAACTGTCCGTTTATCGGATGGTAAAATCGTGGTGTGAACCTAGCCTAAATGAGCTTGGAAATGGTCCATCTCAGACATTTTTTATTCTCTATACTCAGGCATCCCAGATAAAAACATTTTAGAAGGTTCAGTTCTGTTAATATGCCCTTGCAGTTTAGTATCTGCACCATCTTCCCGACCATTGGGAGTGGAGCGTGCTCCTTCTGGGATCCCAGCCTCTATCCAGGAGCTTCATGACTCTCATAGCCTCCTTCCATCTGGCAATGCTTGAGACCCGGGAGCATAGCCTGCATTTCTCCGGGTTCACCATCTCTCCTCCACAGCATTAGGGTCATCCATGGCTTTCGCTTAGTTCTGCAGCGGATACCACGGCAGCCACTGTGTTCTCTGGGCACTTTTCCTCCACCGTTTAATATTTGACATTTGCAACCTGATTTTAAACTATTGCTATTAAAGATTGAAACTTTTAATTTCATCGTTTGCTTCAAATAATTCACTAAAACAGCGCCCCCTGTGTTGAATTTCTTTATCTATATCAGCTGGTCTTTTGAGCTTGGGATCAGCGGCCGGAGTGCTATATATTTTATGGGCAACTTTGATTACATGTATGCACCTGGCCCCTGTGTTTTTCAGGTTTTAGCCTGAGTTCACACAAGCGCGATCTTAGAGATTGCATGCGATTTGCACGGGATCTCTGAGCAATGCGATTTTAGCCATAGTTATATGGCTGAAATCGCATTGGATTTGCACAGAAAATAGCGCAGGGACTTGTTTCCCCGCACTAGAATCAGATCGCATGCGTGTTCTCACCTATGCGATCCGATTCCTGTGCAAGTTCACACTGCGAGATCTGTGAACTAAACGGGGGGTGTTATAAAGGCTCCATGTACACAGGAGGTTTTTAGAACTGCTCCTAAAGGATTAAACCTGACAGATAGTACCCCGCGTTTAAAACGTCAGTTTTGCCACTTTTGCAGTTAAATAGCCAAAAACACCTATGAACGAAATGCTGTTAAACGCGGGTTACCGCGTCCGCCATCTAAAACGTGGAAATCTTCGGCGTCTGAACCCATTTTTTTGCTTTCAAAGAAACGCTGTTAAACGCAATTGCCTAAAAACGGCAATAAACGAGACAGTGTACATGGTCACATAGGATGACATTGAATGAGTTCAGGGGCAGTTGAAAAAAGCATCCAACTGCCTCTGAACGTACGTTTAGCAGCGTCCTGCGTACATGGGGCCTTACTGTTAATGACCCCCGCAGCGGTTCACAGAAGGCAGTGTGAACTGCCTGAGGGAGGGATGCGATGGGGGAACCTGCGCTGTAATCGCGCTGGTTCCGGCATCGCATATATGTGAACCCAGGGTAAAGGAATACTACTTCAGAGGACTGTTCCTCTGGTACAAGCAGAACGCTTCCTAAAGCGTATAATCCCCAACAAAAAAAAAAACTTCTCTTATTTGGTTCCTTTTGGTCTGTTAAATACCATAGAAAGGGTTTGGTTATAACAGCAAAAAGTGCAAAATGTTTTCCAGTCCTTACTTCCGGTGTTCGGTCAATGAGAGTAATTAGTCCTTTCACTCCTTATCTTGGGATTACATAATGATTAGCTTTTATGTTGTGTAGAGGACAAAAATGATGTGGGTCTATAGTTAGGCAAGATAAAAACTGGGTAGGGCTGACACGCTCTGTCCACAAAATTCTGCGTGTTGTCAAATCACAACAGGACTCAGGAGCTGAGAGTATTTATGGCAGATAAAACATATTTTTCTGCACTTGCATGGTCTTTGAAGCGATAAAAAACACGGGAAAATTTGATTCTATTGCAGAGATATAACTGCGTGTTTTTTTACTTACCGTGGACCTTTTTCTTTTTGTGTTTGGAGTTATGGAGGGGCTTGAACCACTGTCAGGTTTTTATTGCTGTCTTTTAGGTCCCTTTCACACTGAAGGTGTATGTGTGGTGGCGGTATAGCGCTGCAATTTTTAGCGACACTATACCGTCCGAATTGCGGCGGTATTCGGCCGCTAGCGGTGCGGTATTGTCCATGGGGACATCTGAACGAAGAGGTAATTTTTCTTGCACTGGAAAAAAAAAATCTCAATTCCTGTGGCGTCTACGGGACAAGAAATAAAAGTAATCCTTCCCATTCCATTTAAAAAAGTTTTACTTTTACTGTATATACTGAATTAAACTAATTCCGCTGGTAGAGACAGCTTTAGATTACATTTAGGGCCTATTCACTCTAGAAACTGCACATCTACTGTGCGTTTTTTCCTTAAAAATGCGTGCATTTGAAGTGCATTTTTATGCGCATTTACACAGATCCCTTCAAATCTGTGCAGCATGCATGTTTGATGGGGAGGGGGACACACACACCCCAATATTCCCCCCCCCCCAGTACTCGCCGATACCAATTATCGATACTTTTTTTATATCGATACTTTTTTTACAATTTATTTAATTTATTAATTTTATAATGCTTTCTTTTTAAATTATTTTTTACAATTATTTTTTTATTATTGGCAATTTTTTTTATCAGCCCTGTTGGGGGGGCTTTGGTGAGATATCAGGGGTCTTAACAGACTACTGACATCTTCCTTATGAGACAGGGAAAGAGACTAGGGACACAGATACCCCAGTCCCTTTCTTAGCAGCCTCAGCAGCACTGAAAATTAATGGAGAGAGGACAACGGCTCCTCTCCATTCATAAACTGATACATTATAAACACAGTTTACGATGTTTCAGTTATGTGAATGGACAGAGTCAGTGATAACTGACTCTGTACATTCGGAACAGTAAAGAGCCTATACTCTCCATTCTGAGAAATCAAGGAGAACAGAGGGGGACATGGAGGGAGACGGGGACATGGAGGGAGACGGCGGCATGGAGGGGGACATGGAGGGAGACGGCAGCAGAAGGAGGGGGTTGGAGGAGGATACGGGGACAGTCAGCGGTGATAGTGTGTGGGAGAGTTACAATCACCGATCACAGCTGATTTCACTAAAGCAGCTGAAAGGCGCGGGGGGGGGGGGGGGGAGAGAAGCGGAGAAACTGCTTTCAGACTTTGCAATCTATACAGGGTTATCGGTGCTTGTAACTCCCCCACCGCAATGATCACTGACTGTCCAGGTATCGGGGGACAACCCTAATATATACACTTGGTGGCAGTTTATATCAGATCAGGAGGCAATTCCATTGATCCCCTTCCCCCACCTCATACAGTTCACGCAAAGATAGTCTTTCTGTAGTCGCCTTTAAACACAACATTGTCCCATCATTCAGTCAATTATTTGCTTTTTATGCCTGTGTAAGATTTCTTAAATACCCATAATTAAGGGAAGTAATTATTTCTGACCATTTCATGTTTCTGTGCTAAATAAAATACACCCAATACATGCAATAGGAGAGGGTTAAACTCAGCAATAGGAACACAGACTGTGGTTGTCTATGCTTGCTGAAAGGTGTTTTAATTACAAGCAGGAGTAAGACATGGCCCCATTAGGAAACACACTGGAAAGTGAAGACAGAAAAGCTGGATCCTTTGAGACATACCAATTATATCCTCTTTATTTGCAAGCAGAAAAAATTTACCATGCGTGTGCCAGAAATCAACAAAGCAGACTCAAACACAGATCACCTAAAGCCCAATTCTGGGCAACTAACAAAACCTTGCAGTCACCCTACTTATGTAACTTATATGCAGAGTACATCATGCAAAATGCCGTGACCGACAAATCACAAGCCAGAACTAAGATCGCAGGGAGAAATATTAACAACCTGGAGATGTGCAGACAATGTCACACTAATGGCAGAAAGTGAAAAAGAACAAAAAGGTCTCTTAACCACTTCAGCCCCGGAGGATTTGGCTGCCCAATGACCGGGTTATTTTTTTGCAATTCGGCACTGCATCGCTTTAACTGACAATTGCGCGGTGGTGCGACTCTGTACCCAAATAAAATTGACGTCCATTTTTCCCCACAAATAGAGCTTTCTTTTGGTGGTAATTGATCACCTCTGTGGATTTTATTTTTTGCGCTATAAACCAAAAAAACAACAGACAATTTTGAAAAGAAAAAAAATATAAATATTTTTCCTTTTTGCTATAACAAATATCACCAACAAAATATATATATATATAAAAAAAAAAAAAAATAATGTATTTCTCAGGCCGATATGTATTCTACATTTTTTTTTTTTTTTTTACCAAAAATAACGCAATAAGCATATATTGATTGGTTTGCACAAAAGTTATATTGTCTACTAAATAGGAGATATATTTCTGGATTTTTATATATTTTTACTAGTAATGACTGCAACACTATGGCGGACACATCGGACACTTGACGCTAATTTGCAACCATTGTCATTTATACAGCGACCAGTGCTATAAAAATGCACTGATTACTGTGTAAATGACACTGGCAGGGAAGGGGGTTAACCACTAGGGGCAGAGGAAGGGGTTAAGTGTGTCCTAGGGAGTGATGGGCTACGAGTGACTAGGGTTGCCACCTCATCCCTTTAAAAAGGAACACATCTGAATTACACAGATTCTGAGGCTAATTTAATGCAGATAAGGCACCAAGTGAGTTTAATTACCACCTTAATCAGCCACAGAACCTGTGTAATTCAGATGTGTTCCTTTTTAAAGGGATGAGGTGGCAACCCTACGAGTGACACAACAGTGATCACTGCTCCCGATCACAGTAGATAACTGTCCTGTCACTAGGCAGAACAGGGAAATACCTTGTTTACATATGCATCTCCCTGTTCTAAAGCTCCATGACACGATCGCAGGACACAGGGGGACATCGAGTCCTCGGGTCCCACGGTCACGGAGCTCGCGGGAGGGGTGCCGCCGAGCCCACACGGTAGCAAATTCAAAGCAACTTACAGGTACATTGCTTTGCGCAGCTGTGGCGTTCTGCCGACGTATATCTACAGGAGGCGGGCGGGAAGTGGTTAATGAAGGTGAAAGAGGAGAGAGCAAAAGCTGGCCTTAAATTGAACATGAAGAAAACGAAGCTTGTGGCATCCGGTTCCATCACTCCTTGGCAAATAGGAGAAGAAATGGAAACAGTGACAGATTTCATCTTCCTAGGCTCCAAGATCACGGCAGACAGTCACTGTAGCCATGACATTAAGAGACGCTTGCTTCTTGGGAGGAAAGCAATGGCAAACCTAGACAACATTATAAAAAGCAAAGACATCACCCTACCGACAAAGTGCCGTATAGTCAAAGCTATGGTATTCCCAGTAGTAACCTATGGCTGGACATAAAGGGCTGAATGCTTGAGAATTGATGCTTTTGAACTATTCTCACTTAAAGCGGGAGTTCACCCATAAAACAATTTTTCCCCTTAGATTGAGGCTCGTTTTGTCTAGGGGAGTCGGCAAGTTGTTTTAAAATATGATCCGTACTTACCGTTTTCGAGATGCATCTTCTCCGTCGCTTCTGGGTATGGGCTGCGGGACTGGGCGTTCCTTCTTGATTGACAGTCTTCCGAGAGGCTTCCGACGGTCGCATCCATCGCGTCACTAGTAGCCGAAAGAAGCCGAACGTCGGTGCGGCTCTATACTGCGCCTGAGCACCGACGTTCGGCTTCTTTCGGAAAATCGTGACGCGATGGATGCGACCGACGGAAGCCTCTCGGAAGACTGTCAATCAAGAAGGAACGCCCAGTCCCGCAGCCCATACCCAGAAGCGACGGAGAAGATGCATCTCGTAAACGGTAAGTACTGCTCATATTTTAAAAACAACTCTCGGAAAAGATATAAAAAATAAAATAAGGTCTCCTGCTCTGCCAAACAGGGCTGTGTTGCATGTCAGAGCCAAGTAAATTTCAGCACTGGGCAAACAGAAATACAAACCCTTTGTCAGGTAAAACATTTCTCTCATATGGACTGCATGTGTCTACCAGGGTTTGACAAAATTTGCTTGGAATCTAGGAGCCAGCTAAAAAAAGTTAGGAGCCAGAAAACGCACCCCGTCCCGCCGAGCTTGCGCGCAATCAAAGTGGGAGCCCTCTCCCTAGGAGCGTGGGGAGGAGGCCTTGAAGCGGAACTTCTTCCTTTTTGGATGGAGCTCCACTTTAAAGTTTATGTAAACCCAAAAAAATGTTTTTGTTCCCTTAAAGTCTAAGTAATTGAGTGTTGTATTGTAAAGGCATTTTTTTCAGAAACATAAGCAGGAACAAATTGACCTACCAGCATGAGGAAAAAAACGTACCGTGCAGTACCTCTGCAGTAAACTCCCATGTAGATCGTGTCCTGGCTGGTATTTAAACAGAGGACCCCAGTGCTGCAAGGCAAAATGTCAAACCACCAAGCCACAGTGCTGCCAGCACTGTATAGCCAAAACTTGTCTGACAATGGTCACCATGACAAACTGGCGATTCTCTCCAGCGGTAACACAACACAATCTTGGCAGAAAGACTAACCCTTCCACACTATCCAAAATGGGGGGGGGTGACCTGGGAGATAGCAACAAAAATGTCTGTGCGCCCCCGCCGCGCGATCGTTGCTGGCCGGTAATTGAGGCCGCGGCTTTGCTGCCTTCTGCAGGCTTAAGTTTCCCCAGGCACAATTTCTTGTCGCAATTGCATACCGGGCGCCCGGATTTTGTCAAGCCCTGGTCTAACCGTTTGCCTGGGGTTTAGTTTTAGACCCCTTTCATACGGGCGCCTCTGCTGATGAAGCAAATGACAGGTCTATGTCCGCGCCGCTATGCAAAGTGGACACACAGTCCCGCTCTTCTCTATGGGGCAATCAAATGGAAACGGACCGCCTGTCCGTTTGCGTCCGATGCCATTTGATCCACCAGATGGATATGGACTAGGATCACCATCCGTCTGTTTTTGGTGGATGGGATCAGATGGCGGCGGGTGTCAGTGGACATGTGCCTACTGAAATTTGCTGCTCCATAAAAGAGACTGGGGTTCCGATCAGGTTGGCCTGAAAAACTGACAGACGGACCTGATCAGACTGTGTGAAAGGGGCCTTAAATTGTCCAGGGCCTCAGTAAAGACACACCACACCCACCAAAGTAATGGATTCAACAAGGAGAACCTTGGAAAGCAAGAGCACTAAGATGGAGGTCCTTGCAGATGACTATCAATATTAACCTGTCAGTTTGTTAAACAAATAGAAATTTTAATCTGAATGCAACGCACTCTACTATAATGTTGCCATTGTGGATCATTCCAACAACTACGAGACAGGACCCCTTTTACATGGACTGTCCGATCAGGTGCGCCTGTCAGCAGGCCCGGATTTACTCCCTTTGCCGCCCCAAGGCCGGGTCCTTGGGAGGTGCTGCCGCCAAAACTGACATTGAGAACCGGGGGGGGGGGGGGGTTGCTGCTGCCGAAAATTACATTGAGAGCCATCTCACCTCCTCTTCCCTCGGTTTTCTCTCCTCTCACCATCCGTGACATGACCGGGGGGAACTCCCGAAATAAAAGTGAAAGTGTTCTCTCCTCTCAGCCACAGTGCCGCCCCTGCACCCACTGCTGCCCCAAGGCCTGGCCTTGTCTGGAATCCGGCCCTGCCTGTCAGTTTTTCAGGCGAACCTGATCAGACACTCTATTCACCTCTATGGGATGGCAGCAGTGACATGTCCTCTGACATCTGCTGCTATCCGATTCGATCCTCTCTGCCAAATCTAGGCAGATGGTGGTCCTATTTTCTATCCATCTGGTTGATCGGATAAGATGAAAAATGGACAAGCGGTCAGTTTTCATCCGATCTCACCATAGAGGAGAGCGAGACTGTCTATACAAGCTGTGCCCAGTAAGCGGAGACAGACCTGTCATCCGCGTGCTTAGCGGGGATTTGTGGAGCGATCCCCTGCTGAGCAAGCGGATCCTGCAGGACAGAGGCACCCATGTGAAAGGGGCCTTAAAGCTTTGACAAAAAAAAAAAAAAAAACTGGAAGCCGATTGGTTTCTATGCAGGGCCGCATCAGATTTTGCACTCTCCAGTAATTCAACCCCCATAGTGTAGTTAAATACATGATATCTGGTATGCAGGTGAGATATCACAGAATTATCCGCTATAGAGAAAGCAGCCTCCTAAAAGACAAGAAAAAAAAAACTGAGAAGCTGCCTCTGTTTACAAAGCTGGAGTTCTGTTTCCTTTGCTCGGATTGTTCTGGACTGCATCAGTGGTAGAGCCGCTCTGAAAACGCATAAATCAGACTTCCTTCCACCCGCAGGGAAGGCACAGCTAATAGGATAACATAGGGACAGATAGATTTTTGTCCTTCTCTGTTCCCCTAATGCGGAACAATGACCTGTCAGTAGATTTTATTTTCTACATCCATGACTGTAAAGGGAAATGTAATACTAATACAAGGCTAAGCTTTTAACATCACTAATTCTCATAGTAAAAGGACAGGGGAAAGTAAATATCCTGATATAGTCAGGTCCCTCCCCGGAGAAGGAAGACTGCATCTATAGTCAGGTCCGTCCCCGGAGAAGGAAGACTGCATCTATAGTCAGGTCCGTCCCCGGAGAAGGAAGACTGCATCTATAGTCAGGTCCGTCCCCGGAGAAGGAAGACTGCATCTATAGTCAGGTCCGTCCCCGGAGAAGGAAGACTGCATCTATAGTCAGGTCCGTCCCCGGAGAAGGAAGACTGCATCTATAGTCAGGTCCGTCCCCGGAGAAGGAAGACTGCATCTATAGTCAGGTCCGTCCCCGGAGAAGGAAGACTGCATCTATAGTCAGGTCCGTCCCCGGAGAAGGAAGACTGCATCTATAGTCAGGTCCGTCCCCGGAGAAGGAAGACTGCATCTATAGTCAGGTCCCTCCCCGGAGAAGGAAGACTGCATCTATAGTCAGGTCCCTCCCCGGAGAAGGAAGACTGCATCTATAGTCAGGTCCCTCCCCGGAGAAGGAAGACTGCATCTATAGTCAGGTCCGTCCCCGGAGAAGGAAGACTGCATCTATAGTCAGGTCCGTCCCCGGAGAAGGAAGACTGCATCTATAGTCAGGTCCGTCCCCGGAGAAGGAAGACTGCATCTATAGTCAGGTCCGTCCCCGGAGAAGGAAGACTGCATCTATAGTCAGGTCCGTCCCCGGAGAAGGAAGACTGCATCTATAGTCAGGTCCGTCCCCGGAGAAGGAAGACTGCATCTATAGTCAGGTCCGTCCCCGGAGAAGGAAGACTGCATCTATAGTCAGGTCCGTCCCCGGAGAAGGAAGACTGCATCTATAGTCAGGTCCGTCCCCGGAGAAGGAAGACTGCATCTATAGTCAGGTCCGTCCCCGGAGAAGGAAGACTGCATCTATAGTCAGGTCCGTCCCCGGAGAAGGAAGACTGCATCTATAGTCAGGTCCGTCCCCGGAGAAGGAAGACTGCATCTATAGTCAGGTCCGTCCCCGGAGAAGGAAGACTGCATCTATAGTCAGGTCCGTCCCCGGAGAAGGAAGACTGCATCTATAGTCAGGTCCGTCCCCGGAGAAGGAAGACTGCATCTATAGTCAGGTCCGTCCCCGGAGAAGGAAGACTGCATCTATAGTCAGGTCCGTCCCCGGAGAAGGAAGACTGCATCTATAGTCAGGTCCGTCCCCGGAGAAGGAAGACTGCATCTATAGTCAGGTCCGTCCCCGGAGAAGGAAGACTGCATCTATAGTCAGGTCCGTCCCCGGAGAAGGAAGACTGCATCTATAGTCAGGTCCGTCCCCGGAGAAGGAAGACTGCATCTATAGTCAGGTCCGTCCCCGGAGAAGGAAGACTGCATCTATAGTCAGGTCCGTCCCCGGAGAAGGAAGACTGCATCTATAGTCAGGTCCGTCCCCGGAGAAGGAAGACTGCATCTATAGTCAGGTCCGTCCCCGGAGAAGGAAGACTGCATCTATAGTCAGGTCCCTCCCCGGAGAAGGAAGACTGCATCTATAGTCAGGTCCCTCCCCGGAGAAGGAAGACTGCATCTATAGTCAGGTCCCTCCCCGGAGAAGGAAGACTGCATCTATAGTCAGGTCCCTCCCCGGAGAAGGAAGACTGCATCTATAGTCAGGTCCCTCCCCGGAGAAGGAAGACTGCATCTATAGTCAGGTCCCTCCCCGGAGAAGGAAGACTGCATCTATAGTCAGGTCCCTCCCCGGAGAAGGAAGACTGCATCTATAGTCAGGTCCCTCCCCGGAGAAGGAAGACTGCATCTATAGTCAGGTCCCTCCCCGGAGAAGGAAGACTGCATCTATAGTCAGGTCCCTCCCCGGAGAAGGAAGACTGCATCTATAGTCAGGTCCCCGGAGAAGGAAGACTGCATCCATAGTCAGGTCCCCGGAGAAGGAAGACTGCATCTGCTGGAAGTGTACAGAGCACGCCACAAATGGGAAGCCATCCATTCCTAGTTACCAAGGTCTGACGATAGAACTCCTCTCTGATCCTCATTGTTCCATTCCATCTGTTTATAAAGCTTTGTCCTATTCAATTTTTACATTCACTAGTTTAGCACTTTGACTGCACCATTTTCTAGCTGTTCTTCCTATATCCGATTGTCTGCATTGGCCAATCTGAACACAAACATTTGCAGGATTATTACAGCATTGAAACAGCAAATGAAATGAACCATTCCTAAGAAGAACACAGGCTGGCAGGGCTGAATTATCCTTCTGCACATGCTAGTTTCCTGGCTCTCATGGTGGTTCAAGTACTTTCTGCCACTGGCCCAGAACAAGTATTTCCAGCAAGGAGTTTAGTCATTCCTGATCGGAATTATTTTTTTCAGTTTAATAGTTCAAATTGTATTCACCACTACAACTTTCACAGACTTCCCGCCAAGGCAATATCAGCTTTCCGCGTTTGAATGACAATTGCGGTCATGAAACACTACCCATAGGACATTTTTATCAGATTTTTTATTTTTATTTTTACACAGAACTTTCTTTTGGTGGCATTTAATCACTGCTGTTTCTATTTTTTGCTAACCAAAATGAAAAAAGACAAAAAATGTATGTATAAAAAAAAAAAAAAAAAAAAAAAAAAAAAGTGTTTAACTTCCATTATAAAATTTTGCAAATAAGTACATTTTCTCCTTCACTGTTGTGTGATGAGGCTGCACTGATAATTAGTGACACCCGATCACAGCCTATCTGTGTACATGTCCCCTGTCACACTTGCCAGTTACCGGCACCCATCTCCTCAGCATATGAGAAAAGGAACGCCGATAACCAGCAAGTGGGTTTGCACGGGTTCAGCTGTGATTGGACACAGCAAATCACATGGTAAAGGGGCGCTGTGATTGGCCTTTTACTGAGATCTGTGATCACAAAGTGTGGCAGATGGACGCCCCAGGGGGCACGGTTCTGGGAGGTATGTCCATGGACGCCTCCTGGAACAATAGAGCAGCAATGTAGTCTTTTGGCTATAGCGTGGGTCTGAAGTGGTTGAAGCATAATAGGTTAGCAGTGTAGCCCGTTAGCATTGGCTACTTTAATATCTCAAATCTTGGGGCCCCTCACAGGGTAAAAGTGGCAGCAAGGGACCTGGATGGGGACTTAGGCCTGATACAAAGTTTTTTTTTTTCCCCAACTCAGGGGGCTGATCAAAAAAAAAAAATAAGAAAAAGAGTGCAACGATCCCCATGCTGTGCCTTTGTGTTCTGACCTCAGAACACCGATTAGCGCTGATCAGATGCCGATTTTCTAGCATGCCCCATTTAACACAAGTTGGTCGTGAGAACAGAGAGCTGTACACAGGCCAAAAGTCGGCCTGTTCCTGCTGCTACCAACCGATTTTCGGCGTGTGTACAAGGCTTAAAGCTGGCCATAGATGGATAGAATTTCAAATAAAAGTTCTTAGGAAAAGTCTTAAGAAAAATCTCAGAACATTTGTTTGTCTTTTGGAATTAATGGAATTTACAGATTAAAAACCACACACATTTAGAAAATCCTTAGTTAAAAAAAAAAAAAAAAAATCCATCCAGCTCCTTTGAACTCAATCACTGTGGTAGAACTGATTTAAACCAACGAACGATTAGAAAAAATTAAACTGTCTTAGAACCTTCTTTCACCCAAAAAAAATTGTTTGAAATTTTACCCACCTATGACCAGCTTTAGGTGAGCATATCCTATGTCACTCACTGAAAGCCTATCAGGATGGGTTTGAGGGAAAGGAATTAGAGTTCCTGCCCGACAAAGGGGTCCTGCATTGTTCCTAAACGTTGCACTACACCATTTTGCGATGTGATAATTCTTTGAAAAAAAAACGTATGGATGAAATTAGGGTTGTCCTGATACCACTTTTTTAGGACTGAGTACAAGTACCAATACTTTTTTCCCCCCCATGTACTCGCTGATACCGAATAACGATACTTTTTTTGTGATATGGGGGGGAAGAATGCCCCCTTACATTGGCGGTCAGGGGGAAGAATGCCCCCTTACATTGGCGGTCAGGGGGAAGAATGCCCCCTTACATTGGCGGTCAGGGGGAAGAATGCCCCCTTACATTGGCGGTCAGGGGGAAGAATGCCCCCTTACATTGGTGGTCAGGGGGAAGAATGCCCCCTTACATTGGCGGTCAGTATGCCCCTTTACAGTATGCTTTTTCACATGAAGTTACTACATTTTACACTTCAATTAAGGAGTTAGTTCTTGATAAGAGAAAGTGAGGAACGAAGTCTGCCGTTCAATCGTGCATGTCTCAATTGATTTTTTTCTTACCCGCCTGAGGACTGCTCTGCTCTCCACCCACCACTCTCCACCCGCCGGTCTCTCGTCAATAGCAAAGTATCGGACAGGGCATCGGGAGCATTTGCGCGAGTACGGTATCGACCCGATACCGATACTAGTCTGCTGGGGCTTCTTGCCTTCCTCTTGATCAACTGTGGGTATAGAATTGGGTATGTGGGATTGTACGAAAAAAAATATTTATGGTTGACTTGGCTCCCATCATTATAGTAGTTAACAACCCAAAGAAACATAGCTATTACAGACAGTTTCTACATTTTCCACAGATAATAGGAGCCTTTAATGAGGTACAGATATTGTGGTAGAGACTTTTCAAAACCATATATATGAAGATGTATATGTCATTCTTTTATAAGGCTTTTCTTATTAATGAGACTGAGATGTCGTTGGTCAACTGTCCTGTTTTTCTTAATCAACAGAGTGACTCGTTGTTAGAGTTCAACTAACAAAACGATTTTAAACCTATAATAACATAGGGAGGTTATCTCAAAGGGATGGGGATCTGATAAGCTTAGAGCGGGAAAAGGTACATTTGAGGGGCATTCTTAGAGTGGGAAAAAGGTACATTTGAGAGGCATTCTTAGAGCGGGGAAATGGTACATTTGAGAGGCATTCTTAGAGCGGGAAAAAGGTACATTTGAGGGGCATTCTCAGAGCGGGAAAAGTTACATCGGAAGGGTATATAGAGACAAGTCCTAGGTTGAGTAGAGGCAGACTGGATCATGATCTGACTTGGGAACCCTGGTGAAGTATTCTCTCTGCCCCTTTCTCCCCTTCTCCCCCCCCTCTCTCTCTCTCTCTCCCCTTTTCTCCCTCTCTCTCTCTCCTTCTTCCTCTCTCCGTTCTCTCTCATCTCTCTCTCCCCCCCCCTATTTTAAGATAGGGCCTAAGATTAATCTCTGTAACTTTTTTTACTGTTTGTATAATTGTGTGCCTTGGATATTATCTTCGTTTTAAAGGTGTTATCGGTTATGTTATGATTGTATATATTGGAGTAATACAAGTTTCTTCTCTGTATCAATAAATGTAATACTTTTCTCTTTTCCGCAGCGCTATTCTTTGCTTTAATTTTTATATAGACAAAAAGGTTTTCATAGCTTACTTTAATTAGTTACGTGCGACATTAATATTTTTATGAATCGCTGATTATTAATTATGTACGTGCGTTATTAATTTTTCTATGACAATATCCATAGATATTAGATGACCAATACCCAAGCCTGCTGCTGGTGAAGTGTATTGGGCACCCTTGGGTGAAGGATCTGAGCATAGATATTAGATGACCAATACCCAAGCCTGCTGCTGGTGATCTGTATTGGGCACCCTTGGGTGAAGGATCCGAGCAGAAAAAGAAGATAATTGCTTGGGCTGGATTAGTCTACCTGGTGGTTTGCCAACATCATCCGCTGCCTGCAGAGCACATTAGACTCAATTCATAAAGCTTTACACAAGGTGAGGGATTTTTATTTTCACTCATAACTAATTTCCAAACTTTATTGGACTTGGTTGAAAATAAGAATCACTTTTCTTTATTTTTTTAAATAGGGATCCTTGCCCTGGTGTGTTCGCTTTGTATACGGAGTAGGCAATATCAAACCACCCAAGGGCCCAATTACACCATGTCCGAGTGAGCCTAGGCAGCCTAACGGGGAATTCTTTAGCAATCGTCACACTGTACACTGCAATCTTGTCTCCACAGTCCGGGGGAATCCTTACCAAGCTGGGAGAATTTCAAAATTTAATATGCACAGATTTCTGTTAAAGCAGAAGTTTGCAAGATAACACCACACACTTAAAAATCTGATGACTGCAATAAAAAAATCAAAATACGTCTGCAGCTTGCAATACTTCCCGTAAACCATATCTGATCATGATGCACTATAGATGTATTCATAATAATGTCTATGATATGCACATACATCGTCAGTGATACAATCCAATTGTAGGATAGTGTGGTAACATGCATGGGCAGGGTACATTTAGAGGATATTCAAGTAGTGTATGGCTAAAGCCAAACACATGTTAAGATCAAAGAGATTTTGTCAAAAGCTTCTCAGAGACCTCTTCAAGCATTAAAGCAGCCTAACCCAAGTCACTGCATTCTACTTCACATATCCCACTCCACATTGTAAGAGGAACCCACTCAGGATCCAACAACTCCAACCATTCCTATTTCATCACGTTAATATTAGACTATCTGGCCAAACCTGCAGCAATCTACATCCTTATGAACGAGGTTTTATTTCAGAATAAAAGGTGCAACGCTCAAAAACATAATACAAAATGTATGCATCTAAAAGTGAAATATAAAATGTGAAAAACATGAAATTTGACTCACAAATGAAAAAAAAAAAAAATAATATATATATATATATTCTGTGCAGAAAAAAGGAAGCAACTTTAACAGTTAAAAGAAGTAGGTATTTAAGGTACGGTAAGGTACTGCTCGTCCATCTCCTCTCCCAATCTGACCGCTACAGCGGGAGAGGCCAAGAACTCCCGCTGACGTCAGCCAGGAAGAGAGGAGGATAGTGGCAGGCAGTCACATGAGCGCCGGGAGGTGCTCTGAAATAAGGTAGAAATTTGCATATTTTTTATAAAGCAGTTACATTGGGGCACATGTCGTTATCTAACAGAGGCTATTGTATGAACATAACATCGTTTTTAAAGGAGCAGTGAGGGGTGGGGAGCAGAGTAAGGAACTGGAACGAGCCGACAGGCAGGGAGGGAATGGGTGAGGGGGACAGAGCAGGGCTGCGGATGACGGAGACACGTAAACTACCACAGTGTCAGGGCTCAGCAGCAATGATAAACTGTGATCAGTTTACAGTGGGGAGAGAGGGGGGCAGAACCAGGCTTCGCCTTAAAATGGCATCCAGATCACACAAGTGCTCTCCAAAACTTCCACTGTGCCAACTACCACCAGCACACCACACTCACCAGAAAGTATGGCTGTGTAAATTATGGGCAGCGTAAAGGCTCTATAGGATCGTCCAAATAATGGCCTCTTTTCATAAGAAACAGTCTCTTGAACAAGATAACCCTCTGGTATTGGCATCAACTGGACAACTCCACAGAGCCAGCAGGTAAGTAGCACGGCTATATAGAACAAGTGTTCACCAACTGGAGCCAAATAAAGCATATAGTGTTATACTTTTGGATTGCCACAATAAATACAATAAAAACCACAGTCACCGGAATGTACAAATATGGCCTCTGCATACAGAACATGCAGTGATGTGATGTCAGCACTCTTAACGCCTCCCAAGGGCAGAAATCCACAACAATTACAACAATCCAGAGTATCATGGATGATGTCCACTAATACAAATGACCACCATACTAAATGATCAGATGGCCCTCTTTGAGAAGATATGGTCTCCACAGATTGGAACCCTACCTCCCCAAGGTTTGACCACCATCTCTTGAACTTTTGAACCCTACTGAAAATCCACCAAGCTGGCCCAGAAGACTCAAGAGCCCACGATCGCACAGCTCCTCAAGCCCCTACCCATCTTTCCTTATTTCTATACCCTTCTGCTCATCGACAAATTGGTGCACTGCCTTTAACGGTAGTATTGTTTACTTCAGGTACTTGTATAGCGCCATCAATTTACTCAGCACTTTAAATTGTACATTCGCATCAGTCTCTGCCTTCAAGGAGCTTACAGTCAAAGGTCCCTAAGGCCCCTTTCACACTGGGGTGGGAGGCACAGTGGAGGTATAGTGCCGCTAAAAATAGCAGCGCTATACCGTCGGAATTGCCGCGGGATTCGGCCGCTAGCGGTGCGGTATTAACCCCCACTAGCGGCCGATGAAGGGTTAATACCACCCGCAATGCACCTCTGCAGAGGCGCATTGCGGGCGGTATTACCGCAGTTTCCCATTGTTTTAGATGCGAAGGAGCGGTGAAGGACCGGTATACACACTGCTCCTCTCACCTCTTCAAAGATGCTGCTAGATTTTTTTTCTCTCCTGCCAGCGCATCGCCTCAGTGTGAAAGCCCTCAGGCTTTCACATTGAGATGGCTGAGCAGGAGTTGTTCAGGCGGTATAGCAGCGCCATTTTTAGCGCTGTACCGCCTGAAAAAACTTTCAGTGTGAAAGGGGTCTTACTCACATTCATACGTATAAGACGACCCCCTAATTTTCCAGCCAAAATGTTGGTTTTGGGATATACTCACCGTATAAGACTACCCCCTTCCTACTAGTCATGCCATGCCAGACGGTGCCACCATTACATGCCAGACTGTGCCACCATTACATGCCAGACTGTGCCACCATTACATGCCAGACTGTGCCACCATTACATGCCAGACTGTGCCACCATTACATGCCAGACTGTGCCACCATTACATGCCAGACTGTCCGCCCGAGGACGAGAGGGCATCCGTGATAAGCGGACACTAAAACACAGGATGAGAGGGCCTCCGTGATAGGCGGACACTGAACACCGTGCCTCCTGGGAAGCTGAGTGTTCCGCCTATCACGGAACAGAACACGTAAGAGGCGCGGCTTTTGAAAAAACATACAGCCACGATTCTGCACATCTTAGGATAAGGTAAGGATGTTAGGTTACCGGCATATAAGACGACCCCCGACTTTCAAGAAGATTTTAAGGGATTAGAAAGTAGTCTTATACGCCGGAAAATACGGTACTAGGGTCAATTTAGACAGGAGCCAATTAGCTCTGGAGTGTGGGAGGAAACCGACAGTCATTGTAGTATGTCATAGATCAGACTAGAACTGCACAATTAATCGTTGTCATCCTGATTAAACCCCCCTGACGATCTCCAATGCAGAGTTTGCAGATTCTTTCATATAACAAGTGGAGAGACTATCTGCTCACTCAGCTGTCAAAAGATCTGGGCAGTCAGCCAAGTATTTTTAAACAGGAAACATTGTAACTAATGCTTCCTTCTTAGATCAAAGGGATAAACTTATGTGCGTTAGCTCTTGTTCACATTGATGCTACTTTGAAATCGCACTACTTCACTTGAAGTAGTGCGATTTCAAAGTAGCAAGGTCAGCGTGATTTCAGCTGCTACTTCAGCATGCACAGATGTCTATGGAAATCACACCAGATCTCTCAAATCGCATGACAAATCGCTCCAATGTGAACCTAGGCTAAAGAAAAGGCACTCTGACAATTTTTTAACATGAAACATTGTAACCAACTTCCTTCTTACAGCAAACGTGTGTGTAAATACAGGAAGTTTAACCACTAAAGGACCGCCTCCTGCACATTTACGTCGGCAGAACGGCACGGCTGGGCACATGCACGTACAGGTACGTCCTGTGCTAGTACCCAGCCGTGGGTCGCGAGGGCCCGCGACCCGGTCCGAAGCTTCGTGACCGCGGGACCCGATCGCCGCTGGATGCCCGCGATCGGTCCCCGGAGCTGAAGAAGGGGGAGAGCTGTGTGTAAACACAGCTTCCACGTTCTTCACTGTGGCGGCGTCATCGATCGTGTGATCCCTTTTATAGGGGTACACAATCGATGACATCACACCTACAGCCACACCTCCCTACAGTTAGAAACACATATTAGGTCATACATAACCCCTTCAGCGCCCCCTTGTGGTTAACTCCCAAACTGCAATTGTCATTTTCACAATAAACAATGCATTTTTTTGCTGTGAAAATGACAATGGTCCCAAAAATGTGTCAAAATTATCCGAAAAATACAATAAGACAATCACCTATTTTGTAAAAGATATACATTTTGCGCAAACCAACCGATAAACGATTATTGCGATTTTTTTTTACCAAAAATAGGTAGAAGAATACATATCTGCCTAAACTGAGAAAAAATAATGTTTTTTTATATATTTTTGGGGGATATTTATTATAGCAAAAAGTACAAATATTGCATTTGTTTCAAAATTGTCGCTCTATTTTTGTTTATAGCGCAAAAAATAAAAACCGCAGAGGTGATCAAATACCACCAAAAGAAAGCTTCATTTGTGGGGGGAAAAAAAAACCCGCCAATTTTGTTGGGAAGCCACGTCGCACGACCGCGCAATTGTCTGTTAAAGCGACACAGTGCCGAATCGCAAAACCTGGCCTGGTTCTTTAGCTGCCTAAAGGTCCGGGTCTTAAATGGTTAAAGTCCAAATCTTTTTCTGACACTTGTTTAAATGGGATGTAAAAGGCACAATTTTTTTTCCTAAATAGCTTCCTTTACCTCCTTCACTTACCTCATCCTTCAATTTTGCTTTTAATATGTCCTTATTCCTTCTGAGAAATCCTTACTTTTTGTTCTTCTGTCCAATGCCACACAGTAATGTGAGGCTTTGTCCCTGGTGTGGAGTGTCGTGCTCGCCCCCTCCCTTGGACTACAGGAGAGTCAGGACGCTCTCTACATTGCAGATAGGGAAAGGAGCTGTGCATTAGTGGGTGTCCTGACTCTCCTGTAGTCCAAGGGAGGGGACGAACACGACACTCCACACCAGGGAGAAAGGCTTGCATTACTGTGTGGAGTTACAGACAGAAGAACAGGAAGTGAGGATTTCTCAGAAGAAATAAGGACATTTAAAAGCAAAATGGAAGAATGAGGTAAGTGAAGGAGGACTGCACTAAGGTAAGGGAAGCTATTTAGGAAAAAATAAATATTTTTACAACCCCTTTAAGTTAAAAATCAATATTTTTTGCTAGAAAATTATTTGGAACCCCCAAACATTATATATATTTTATCAGAGACCCTAGGGAATAAAATGGCAATTGCTGCAATATTTTATGTCACACTATTTGCCGAGTGGTCTTTCAAATGCAATTTTTGGGGGAAAAATACACTTTAATGAAAAAAAACAAAAACAAAACCGTAAAGTTAACCCAATTTGTTTTGTTTTAATGTGAAAGATGATGTTACCCCACGAGAATCGTGATCTATCATCCAAGCAAAAAAAAATTGTGATTCTCATTTTAGCCAGAATCGTGCAGCTCTAACTCAGACCCATACGCCTAAAAAAAAATAACCATGGGGTAGATCCACAAAGAAAGTACGCCGGCGTATCTATTAATACGCCGGCGTAATTTCAAAATTCCTGCGTCGTATCCTCGTTTTGGTTGAATCCTCAAAACAAGATACGACGGCATCTGGGTTAGATCCGACAGGCGTACGTCTTCGTACACCTTCGGATCTTAGATGCAATTTTTAGACGTCCGCTAGGTGGCGTTCCCGTCGTAATCCGCGTTGAGTATGCAAATTAGCCATTTCCGACGATCCACGAACGTACGAGCGGCCGTCGCATTTTTTTACGTCGTTTCCGTTCAGGTTTTTTCCGGCGTATTGTTAAAGCTGCCATCTGGTGGCGTACTCAATGTTAAGTATGGCAGTCGTTCCCGCGTATAATTTTTAACATTTTACGTTGTTTGCGCAAGTCGTTCGTGAATGGGGCTGGACGCCATTTACGTACACGTCGAAAACAATGACGTCCTTGCGACGTCATTTGGAGCAATGCAACCTGGGAGTTTTGACGGACGGGGAATGCGCAGTTCGTTCGGCGCGGGGACGCGCTTCATTTAAATGAAACACGCCCCCTACCCGCCCAATTTGAATTCCGCGCCCTTACGCAGCGAGAGATACACTACGCCGCCATAACTTACGACGCAAATTCGTTGAGGATTCATACTAAGTCAAAGTAAGTTACAGCGGCGTAGCGTATCTGACATCTGCGCCGGGCACAGCGTATGTATGTGGATCTGCCCCCATGTGTTTTTAGAATATCAATCCCTGGTAAACAGCATATATTGTTGTATACACATTAGTTACTATGTAAAGTGGGGTATACCCCAAGGTTATCTATTGTTAAGCTATGCGATACGTAAAATCCCGATATAATGATTGAACTGAAATGCCTTTGGAACTCACATCAGATTCGTGCTTCACTGTGAAAAGGAACTCAAACTTCCTGCGCATGCATATTTCGGTCTCTAGCAGTGTGGGAATTATATTATTGGTGACTTGGAAAGCGACAAAATGTTCCTTGAGGAAAGAAATACATAAAATGCCTGCGAGTCTCTGATCGCTAATTCTATAAGCTTTTAAGATGTTACAGAACATGAGGATTTAATTAGCAACAATGAGAAGCTGCAGGGAACAAGTTAAAATAAGATAATATTGTGGTCATCAAACACTTAACCCCTCAAACGCCAGACATCGAGATGCAAACCCTAACCGACTAACTGAATACAATCACGTTTTATCATAGACTGCCATGTTTTACTTTTAATAAATTATTTTATTCTCCAATTTCAGCCTTTGCTTCATCTCAGGACTGCAGATCTCCTGCATCCTTTTTCATAACAATTCCCTATCTACATATATATATGCTCCAGTAATGACTGCATGGTGTTTCTCAGGGTGATGTATATACACTGATTCTGTACTTGCCAAATATGCTGCAGCAATCTCCCTCAACTAAGTCTGGCTGCAACCATTTTTATTGTGGGCAGCTGAACCTGCTGCCTGTTCACTTCCTGGATTTACACAGACACACCTTCAGCTCTGCAGCTCTCGTTGGCCCTCTTATGACTGATCCCCTCTCCCTTCCTGGAAAACTTTCATGAGAGTGAAAGAGCTGTGATGTCATAAGTCTAAGCTTTTTATCAGACAAGAAACAGGAAGTGGGTTGTATAAGGTGTTTACTGGCAGAATTTTTTTTTTTTTACTATCCAAAGTTAAAGTAACAAGAGCAGAATATTTTATAGATGGGAAGTTGAAGATTACTAAAAGGTCCGCTATATAAAAAAAAGGTTTAAAAGCAGAAGTAGGGCTAAAGTTCTTTTGCAAGTCACATAAATGCACCTCGTTCTGCACTCCTGTGACCCGTATTCAGCCAGCAGTGAGCTAAAGTCTGCAGTCAGTCGACGTCAAACTCCGTCGGACCAGGCTCTAGAGCAGGCGAGGGCAAACTCGGCCCTCCAGCTGTTTTGAAACTACAAGTCCCATAAGACATTGCAAGACCCTGACAATCACAGGCATGAGTCCTAGAGGCAGAGGCATGATGGGATTTGCAGTTTCATCACAGCTGGAGGGCTGAGATTGCCCACCCCTGTTCTAGAGGGATCTCGACAAAGGTTGAGAGCCTGAGCTAGTCACTCCCGCCCCATCCCAGCTCCAGTGAGCGCTGGGAGGGGTCAGAGCAGTGAGCTGAGAATGATAGTCACTGGCTCTCTGCTCACTGAAGATAGAGAAATGAGTGATCAGCGGTCTTTGATCATCCAGTTCTCAATGCCCCATACACACTAGCAGAATATCCACCAGCAAATGTCTGATGTGAGCCTTTCATCGGAAATTCCGACTGTGTGTATGCTCCATCAGACTTTTGTTGGCGGAATTTCCACCAGCAAAAGATTGAGAGCAGGTTCTCAATTTTTTCCCAACTCGAAAAATTCATGTATGAAATTCTGACGGGGGAAAAAAAACATGCATGCTTGGAAACAATTCGATGCATGCTCGAAAGCATTGAACTTTTTCTCGCCTCGCCGTAGTGTTGTATGTCACTGCGTTCTTAACGCTTGAAAGTTCAATGAACTTTTGTGTGACCGTGTATGCAAGCCAAGCTTGAGCAGAATTCCGTCGGAAAAACCATCCAATTTTCCAATGGAAATTCCGCTTGTGTGCACAGGGCATTAGAGGTGGCGGGGGAAAGATGCAGCATCGACCTTAAAGCAGAGCTCCACCCAAAAGGAGAAGCTCACCATGTTTGTCTCCCCCTCCGCTGCCACATTTGGCACCTTTCAGGGGTGGGTACCTGGTTTTGACAGGTACCCACTTGCACTTCCAGCTGATCTCACTAAATCAGATCAGCTGGAATTTCAGCCCTCCTCATCCTTTCCCCACCGCCGGGCCATATACAAAGCGCAGTCCTTTTTTTCGGAAAGAGCCTGGAGCTCTGCTTTAAATCCAACACTACTCTTTTAAAGTGGAGGTTCACCCAAAAAATCAATTTTTAACAGTAGATTGTGCCTAATTACGGGAAGTAGAATCGGGTGCTTTGATTAAAATCAATGCAGTACTTACCTTTTTTGAGATAGATGTTCTCCCGCCGCTTCCGGGTATGGGCTGCGGGACTGGGCCTTCCGACTGAGCCTTCCGACTGTCGTAATAAAGCGCGTCACCAGTTTCCGAAAGTAGCCGAACGTCGGTGCGCAGGCGCCGTATAGCGCCGCACCGACGTTCGGCAAATCGTGACGTGCTGCATGCGACCGTCGGAAGGCTGTCAAATAGGAACGCCCAGTCCCCGAAGACCATACCCGGAAGCGGCGGGAGAACATCTATCTCAAAAAAGGTAAGTACTGCATTGATTTTAATCAAAACACCCAATTCTGCTTCCCGTAATTAGGCCCAATCTAATGTTAAAAAAAAAATTTCGGGGTGAACTCCAGCTTTAATATCACTAACATATTTAAGCCTCTGAGGTTTTAGTGGTACAGTTAACTTTAAATGGTACACTATTCTTGGCACTTGTGAAGATGTGTCATGCCAGCTTGTAATAGCGAAGGGTGCTGGTTTGGCTGATCCCTACTACACAAAGCAGAAGAGAAAAGGGTTAATTGTAGCTCCGCTCACTCTCTGTTCAGCACTCATGCTATACAAACAGAGCATGCAAATAAATGTATGAAAATAATAATGGTAATCAGGGAAATAGTGGCTCGGATACAGCCATCAGCAGCTGTAATCTCCAGGGGTTCAGAGAAAGCAAAGGATCTGGAAGGAAGAGGGTGGAGGAGGAACGATGGAAGCAGAGCGGGCTTTGACACAGCGATACACCTCCACATAATCTGCTGCCACTTTCTATTTCTGGATCCAATAAAAACAACCTTGGAGCACTTTGCTGGAACTTGCCCAGTCATTTCAGATCTTGGAGAGATCTATTGGGCCCTGGGGTTCTTGCCAGCGATACACTGAAAAGCCACCCGTGTTAACCCCGATTGTGCTGGCTATTTCCGTATAGATCAGTGCAAACATGAGTCCTATTACATACAAAGAAGGAAATCACAGAGATGTGTGATAGAGAGGCACAGCACACTAGTAGCGATTATCCTCTAAAGCTCATTTTTCTTTATTACCGAGGACAAAACCCTGATCCTCACAAGAATCTGCACGTTAAAGCGGTTGTATAGTCCCATAAAGGTTTTATTTTTTTGTCACCTGTAAGGCAAAAGGCATAATGAGCTAGTATGCACCTCATACTAGCTCATTATGAAATACCTACCTTAGAACGAGGCGTTGGTGATTTACCTGGTCCACGCAGAGGTAGCTGACATGTTGCCTCTGCGTATCTTCCGGGTATCGCGGCTCCAGCGCTGTGAGTGGCTGGAGCCGCGATGTCGTCACTCCCGTGCATGCACGCGGGAGACTTCTTTCCGGCAAGGTCTGGCGTCTGCGGGGCCTTAGGGCCCTTTCACACGGGGCGGATCAGTAATGATCCGCCTCCGTGTGTCCGTAAAGCGGGGATCATCAGTAAAAGCCCCGCTGAGCAGGGATCGCCCTGTCTTTCCTCCGCTCTCCACTATGGGGGGGATCGGATGAACACGG
The DNA here is from genome assembly GCF_905171775.1 of Rana temporaria. Lineage (NCBI taxonomy): Eukaryota > Metazoa > Chordata > Amphibia > Anura > Ranidae > Rana > Rana temporaria. Next base: position 134,981,574 of record NC_053494.1, read on the forward strand.
ACCGTATTCATGTTCATCCGATCCGCCAGACAGAAGAAAAATAGGATTTTCTTCCGTCCGAAAAAACGGAGCTTTGCAGAGGTGGGTGATTACTGGTGTCAGCGGATGGTCATCTGCTGACACCCGCAATCACATAGGGACCAATGTATGTCCTGTTTTCATCCGCAACGGATGAATGAAAATGCGGACATACGGTCCGCACATGTGAAAGGGGCCTTAAAGGATCACTAAAGATATATATATGTATTTTTTTAAATAAACATTTTATACTTACCTCCACTGTGCAGCTCGTTTTGCACAGTGTCGCCGAACCTAGTCTTCTAGGGTCCCTCTGCGGCTGTCTCGGAATTCCCCCCCCCCCCCCCAAGGACTCAACACCATCATGCGAGCGTGCTCACATGGTGTCGAGTTCTTGCGGGCGCGCTCCCGTGATACAGCCGTCCTCCATAGCTGCTCACTGTATCACTTGGCCCCGCCCCCGGTGCGCCGCGTCATTGGATGTCATTGACAGCAGCGCGAGCCAATGGCAGCGCTGCTTTCAATCCATCCACTGTAACCAATCAACGGCCAGGCTGAGCGGCGAAGAGGATGTCGGGGGCGAGCGCGGGACTTTCGAGGGGTCAGGTCTGTAAAACGGGGGGGGGCGGTATTGTCGGATGTTAATTCACCTTAATGCATTAAGGTGAAAAAACGTTTGCCTTTATAACCCCTTTAAGCCGAGAATCCCCTGTGCGCATGCGCCACTGCAGTCAGCGACTCATTGCAAGGGGAATATCTCCGAAACCGTAAAGGTTTAGGAGATTTTTTTTACATACAGGTAAGCCTTATTATAGGCTTACCTGTAGGTAAAAGTTCCAAGAATGACTATACAACCGCTTTAACAACCAAAATACAGAGGCTGTTGTAGAAGGACTCTGCTAAATGTCATGTCCCCCATGGGATAGACCACCACCTAATATCTAGCAAATGAGGCGGTGCAGAGAGCTGCATTCACTTCTAGTTGTTCCAAAGTCTAACCATAGAAGAGAAAAGGCAATTCTTATTTATGCAGCAGGACCACAGAACCGCCTTGTAGAAACCAACGCTTCTAAAACATAAGCAGTTCTCTCATCGATTTCCGGAAGGGTTGATAAGGGTTGCACTCCTTTTAACAATTGGCAAGTAACCAAAGCCACAAGTGCAAATTGCTTCAGCCACGCTTAACCTTTGAGAAGTGAATAGAACCCATGTCAGTCATCAATACTACAATCAATACTAGCATTTTGAAAATTCGATGAAATTGAGGAAATCTACCACATCCAATCACTTCTTAGGCCCTGTACACACGTCCAAGGAACTCGACGGGCAAAACACATAGTTTCTCGGCGAGCCAAGTTTCCTCATTGACTAACGAGGAAATAGAGAACATGTTTGGCTTCCTCGGCCAAAAGAGTACACACCACCGGGTTTCTCGGCAGAATACGGCTCCGATCGAGTTTCTGGCTGAATTCTGCCGAGAAACTCGGTCGTGTGTACGGGGGCCTGACAGATTATTTTGACTTCTGCTCTTTTATCTGCTTTATGGTGGCCATACATGCTTAGATTCTTTAGGCCTCTACCACAGGAGGTTGTCTCTGTTGGAGTCTGTCTGCTCAGCAGGGAATCAGTCCGTTCATCCCCGCTAATCAGGTGGATGATGGCTGGTCCGCTCCACTTATGCAGAGAGGACACAGACACAGCCCACTCTTCTCTATGGGTGCTAGTATGTAGAATGGAAGGTAGAGGTGTTGAATATAAATCACAGCGAATCAGACATACGTGATTTTGCATCGATGCTGCGACTCGGCGGAATTGATCTCTGATGCCGTCATCCGGAGCTCCGTGCATGGCCTCTCCTGGAGACACAGAGGCAAAGCCTGCCTGGTGCATAAAGCCCCTTCCCCACCCACATAGATGAACACTGAAGCAGAAAGTCAGCCGATGAGCTGACAGCCAGTACAGTGCAGAGGGAGGAGCTCAAGGAGACCCGATATCACGAGAAGCTTCACTGGAGGCACCGGAAAGGAGAAGAGACACTGAGTAGCATGGAGGAGGGGAAAATCGACTGACCGAGCTGGTGAGTGCCAGTGTCACTGATTCCACCCCTCTGCCTGATCCCATCTATCCCTTTTGCCCATGATCCCCACCATCCCTCTGCCCATGATCCCAACCATCCCTCTGCCCATGATCCCCACCATCCCTCTGCCCATGATCCCCACCATCCCTCTGCCCATGATCCCCACCATCCCTCTGCCCATGATCCCCACCATCCCTCTGCCCATGATCCCCACCATCCCTCTGCCCATGATCCCCACCATCCCTCTGCCCATGATCCCCACCATCCCTCTGCCCATGATCCCAATCCGTCCCACATCCTTCTGCCGATGATCCCATCCATCCCACCATCCCTCTGCCACTGATCCCATCCATCCCTCTGCCACTGATCCCATCCATCCCTCTGCCACTGATCCCATCCATCCCTCTGCCACTGATCCCATCCATCCCTCTGCCACTGATCCCATCCATCCCTCTGCCACTGATCCCATCCATCCCTCTGCCACTGATCCCATCCATCCCTCTGCCACTGATCCCATCCATCCCTCTGCCACTGATCCCATCCATCCCTCTGCCACTGATCCCATCCATCCCTCTGCCACTGATCCCATCCATCCCTCTGCCACTGATCCCATCCATCCCTCTGCCACTGATCCCATCCATCCCTCTGCCACTGATCCCATCCATCCCTCTGCCACTGATCCCATCCATCCCTCTGCCACTGATCCCATCCATCCCTCTGCCACTGATCCCATCCATCCCTCTGCCCCTGATCCCATCCATCCCTCTGCCCCTGATCCCATCCATCCCTCTGCCCCTGATCCCATCCATCCCTCTGCCCCTGATCCCATCCATCCCACAACACTCTGCCACTGATCTTATCCATCCCTCTGCCCCTGATCCCATCCAGCCCTCTGCCCCTGATCCCATCCAGCCCTCTGCTCCTATCCATCCCACATCCCTCTGCCCCTGATCCCATCCATCCCTCCCTCTGCCCGATCCCATCCCCCACCACCATCTCTCTGTCACTATCACTTATATTTTGTGCATTTAGGACAGGAACGCATTTCAGCCCAGAACAAGTTAGTGAGAGGAGTCAGCCTGTTCCACATTTTCACAGCTCTTACGGCAAAGAAGCCTTTCTGTTTTTCCTCTAGATGTAAAACATGCCCCTTTGTTCTCTGTAATAAACTGAAGGTGAATAACTTGCAGCCCTCTTTTGGGACGGTTATGAGAATTACCCTCCCCAAATATGATAGTGTGCCAAAAGCAGATGAAAATAAAAAAATGGAGTTCTTCTGACTGCTTGGAATTTTGGATAAAAACCATGGGCAGTAATCGAACCGTGGACAGGATAATCCTAATCAAATTTAATCGTGAGACCACTGAAGATGTGCACCCCTACTGGAGGGCCTGATCAGGTTCACCTGAAAATCTGACAGGTGGACCCGATCGGTCCATCCAAGTGAAAGGACCTTTATACAATCAATGTGCAATTCAATCAAATACGAGTCCACAAACAAATTGCTATAACTTTTTACAATTAATTTAGATTGGATTTTCTCAAACAGTCAAACAGCCAGGGCGGAAAATTATACATTATTCTGCATCGATCACCAGCACTGACATACTTTATTCAGGAATACGATCGTATTTTGATCGGAGTACAAGCTTGCATGGGAAAAACAGATACAATCAAAACTTATGCTCAGAAGTTACAACTGTATCCTATTTGTTGATCGAAATCCACTTTCCTGTGTATGCTGATAGAATGGGTTGTTGACTATAGACTGATTATTTCGATCAGGAGAGGTCAATTGGAAAATAAATTGCTTGTTTATCAAAGCATGTATGGCCACCAATATCTAGTTTCACTCAAGATACTCAGGTTGGATTTATCACTACTAATAAGCAGGAAATGTATGAAAAGTGTGTTAAGAACTTTCTTGTGGCAAATAGAAACTAATCAAATTCCAACTGTAATTTTGGCATATTTGAAAATGACAACACAATTCTGATTGGTTGCAATGGACAGCGAGATATTTTCTTGATAGCACACTTTTCATACATAACCCCCAAACTGATATGCATGAGAAAACTTCAGCTTTCTAAAAAGGCTTATCCCTTGGCCCCGTCAGTACCCAGCATACTGGGCAGCACAGTGGCTTAGTGATTAGCACCTCTGCCTGGCAGCACTAGGGCTGTCAGTTTAAATCCCAACTATGACACTACCTGCATGGAGTTTGTATGTTCTCCCTGTGCCTGCATGTGTTTCCTCCCACACTCCAAAGACATGCTGGTAAGTTAGCCGGCTCCTGTCTAAATTGGAGCTAGTACAGTGGAACCTCATATTGCGGTTAACGAGCGTTTCGCAATACGAGTACTGTATTTTGAAAAATCCTAACTCGGTTTGCAAGTGTTGTCTCAAAACGAGCAGGAGTCAGGCCAAATTGGTGTGCAGTACCATGTTAGGCCTGAGGTGGGGGGGGGCCCCTTTTAGAAATGCTCGGAAATACTACGCTCCCAAGCCTTTCTGAGGTTTCCCAAGTTCAGCCGAGCTGTCCTCGGGCCTTTCCGGCTGTTTGCGAGGCTCTCCGGCGCCCCCTGCCTCTGGTCGCATGCGGTATTGCATGCCATTGAAGTCAATGCGGAACAAATTATTTTCGTTTCCAATGACTTCAATGTCAGTGCTATATTAGTACCTCAATTAAATATTCATAAACAAATTAACTAAAAAGTAGAACTACAGCCATTTTTTAAATTGCAAACAGAATTAAAAAAGGTTATTGCTGAGGACAGGTTTCTCACCTTTCTGTGAACATACTTCTGTATACATGCATCCTGTGTACATGGGCAGATCAGTATACAATACCGACATCTGTGCGGGGTAAGGATGAATGAACTCCCTTGCGGGAGTTCATTCATTCTGCGGGAATACATCAGTCAGGGCAATCAAGACAGCAAAAGATCCCCAACCGGGAAGAAGCCAGGTAGGAGACGTCACTACCGCACAGCTGGAGGTGCTTTAAGTACTACTCCTAGCAGCCAATCACAATGCGTCTTCCAATGGTATGACTTAAGCAGAGTAAATTCTATTGGTTGCTAGGGTTGCTGTAAAACTTTTTTTATTTTTTATTTTTATTTTTTTATTTGTATTTTTTTTAGGTGGTCATTGCTGACTTATCTAAAAATGCTAGTTGCTTGTCTATGTCTCCATTCAACACTTTCTGAATCCCCAGCCAAAAACGGGTACGCAGCCAGGAGAGTTACACAGATGTCAACTTTTGGTCTACATGTTTTCTCTGTGTTAGGGACTGAATGAGTACATTGGCATGATAACCAGGTTAATAGCATTTTAGGTAGGATAGGGCAGCAATAGCAATTACTCTCGGTATAGCCGCTTAAGGACCGCCTCCTGTATATTTACGTCAGCAGAGTGGCACAGACCGGCATAAGGATGTACAGGTACTGACGCTTTCTCTGCGAGCCTGACCGTGGTTCCCGTGGACTAGATCGCCGCGGTGACACCCGCGATCATCTCAGAGAGATAGAGCGGGGAGATGCTTGTGTAAAGAAGCATCTCCCCGCTCTGCCTAGTGACAATGACACTGATCTCCGCTCCGTGTTGTCAGAGCAGAGATCACCGTCATGCGACACACAGCCCACCCCCCCTACAGTAAGAAGCACTCCCTAGGAAACCCCTACAGCGCCAACTACTGGTTAACCCCTTCACTGTCATTTTCACAGTAATCAGAGCATTTTTATAGCACCGATCGCTGTAAAAATGACAATGGTCCCAAAAATGTGTCAAAAGTGTCCGCCATAATGTCGCAGTCACGATAAAAAAAATGTATTAATAATAATAATAATAATAATAATAATAATAATAATAATAATAATAATAATATCGTGCTTCTTTGGTTGGTATTTTTGAACCTGGTCATTATAGAAAAAAAAATTATATTTTCCATATATATATATATACACACTTCGCATACTGCTAAAAGCGCATCTCATTTAAAGTCCCAACCCCCCGCAGGCGATTAAATACCACCAAAAGAAAGCTCCATTTGTGGGGGAAAAAAAGTATGTGAATTTTGTTTGGGAGCCAAGTCGCACAACCGCGCAGTTAAAGCGATGCAGTGCCGAAACGCAAAAAGGGGCCTGGTCCTTTAGCAACAAAATGGTCCGGGGCTGAAGTGGATAGAGACTTTTTATAATACAACTCTTTGCAGAAGAACTCTCGTGATCATTTAAAAATAAAAGTGTTCCATAAATTAATGTGCAAATATTTATTTTCGTTATAAAATATTAAATAAATATTAAAATGTTAATAAATATGTATGCAATCTATTATGTTTATTTTATTAATGATAAATAAATATTAACAAATATCTATATAAAAAAAAATATATATATATATTATATATATATATATATATATATATATATATATATATATATATATATATATATATATATATATATATAATTAACTACAACAATGCCCAATGTACATTTGACATGTTTTTTTTACATGTATTTTCAAGGCACCAACATCTGGTTTTCTCTCCTACTGAAGTACACGGCTGTTGCTAGTGCCACATAAATACCTTCACTAATATCTACTGCCCTCCTGGGAGCAGTGACACCCTTCCTAAAGCTGCTATTGATTAATTTCAGCGCCGCTGCATACCAGAAAATGATGCTAAGCTGATCTTACTGGTTTAGTCCAAGCAGACCTGTCCAGATCTGCCTACAACGAGTTCAGAAGCCCAAACAATAAACAGTTTACTTTCCAGGCACTGAGCGCACGTTTGCCTTATTGCAGATTTCACCTTCATATTGGTCAATATCAGCAATTTAAATACCAATGTAAATATTAAAATTCTATAGATGCATAGGAGATTGGTTTAGGTTGATTTGAAAAGTAAAAAAAATGTGTTCTCATAATGTTTAGCAAACGGATACTTCCATAGAAACGAAATACTGTCTAATGTTCACATTAGTTCCAAAAACATAATACCTGTATAATTCATATCACACTTTAGCCCATTCTGTGAAAAGTGTTCTGCAATGGATAGCTTTTCAGAGTGTGGCTAGGCAATCACTATCAGACATTTGATAAAGTCTATGAGGACGCAACACGTCGGGAAGGCAGGACTTGACGTCATCGCACTTTTGCCTCGTTTCCACTGAGCGGAACGGTTCGGGTCGGTACAGTTTGGAACAGTTAGAATGGTCCGGTATATTCTGGTGAGCGTTTCCGTCGGACCGTCAGGGGCCATACAGGGTTTAGAAAAAATGCCTAGCGTGTCCACCAATCAGTGGAATGTATTGTAGCTCCGCCCTAACCGAACCGTTCCATTTTCTATAGCCCCAGACCTGAAGCAGGACCCAGAATGGTGCGGTACGGTTCGGATTCATGGCACACTTTCACAATGGAAACAACCAAAATAGCGTACCGTACCGATCCACTCAGTGGAAACGAAGCATAAAAGAAACAGGACAGCGGGTCTGCAGCCACCTGGCAGTGTCGGGTTTATCTCTGCATTTGTAAGTGCATTTTATTGTTCTATGTATGAAGCCAAATATATAAAAAAATATATATATAATAATAATAATAATAATAATAATAATAATAATAATAATAATAATATGCAAGGGTGAACACTATGAAGCTTTTTTCTTTTTTACGAGTCTGCATGCCTACAGATGGTGTTGGTATTTATTGGATGGAAAGAGGATCTCAAAAGGGAAATTGCAAGATCAGGTAAACTGAGGAGCATATAATGGTTTTATTAAACTAATTGACTTTACAGGCTAGTGGGGTCCACATGAAAAAGGTGAGGATACAGCCGTCAGCCAAGTGGGACACAGTGGTGGAGTGATAAACGGTGGATTGTGGATTTCTTACACTGAATTACACCTTCAGATTTATATTAGTTTGCACGCTTTTTTTTCATGGCATGATTTTTAAGCACTTGGAGTTGGCGCACAATGGACTTTTATGCCTCGTACACACGGCCGGACTTTCCAAGAAAAAAAGTCCCAACTGGCTTTTTTTCCCTCGGAAATTCCGGCCGTGTGTAGCCTCCATTGGACTTTTTTTGTCGGAAGTCCAATGGACCTTAGATAGAGAACGTGTTCTCTTTCTCTTTTTTATTTATGTATGGGATATTAGTTTGCACAGCAATATTTTACTTGGGTGCAAATGTATTTAAATAGATTTTATACACATTTTAGCTCTGCACTAATTGATTTTTGGTTTATATAATACTGTATTGTGATTTGACAGATGTGTTAGCTGCTCTTTGAATATACTATTTATTCTTATATGCTAGAAATAAGTGTTTTGTATAATTGGGTTAGCAGCAGGGGAGTATTTTCATATTATAAAAGCATTAAAAAAAAAAAGGCTGTAAAGCCTATTTTTTTTAAATAAAAAAAAATGCTATATATTTACCTGCTGTGTGCAATGCTAGGGCACAGAGCAGCTGCTTACCTCCTCTTCTGGAATCCCCCACTGGCACGCTCTGTGGTTACCCCCCTGGCAAGCCATGTGGGCATGCTCCTAAACCTGGTTGTGTGCATCCATAGGCACACACATCGCGACTCCGCCCATGATCCCTGCTCACAAGATTTGACTGACAGCTGGTCCTGCTTGAGTCTCATGCTAGAGGAGGAAGTGAAGGGAGAAAAGCCGCAGCCGGTGGAAAGGCTTGGTAAGTATTTGGTATGGGGGGTGAAGATGAAACAGGGGGGAGTTTTTTTATTTTATCTTAAAGTGGTTGGAAACCTCAGATATAAAATATCAACAAAGCATATTGCTCTATACCGTGTACTTGTCTCAATTAGGAGCACTAAGGGGGTTATTTACTTAAGGCAAATCCACTTTGCACTACAAGTGCAAAGTGCACTTGAAATTGCACTGAAAGTGCACTTGGCAGTGCATTAGCTGTAGATCTGACATGCAATGAAAATAAAAAAACAGCATTTTAGCTTGCACATGATTGGATGATAAAATCAGCAGAGCTTCCCCTCATTTCAGATCTTCCCCTCAGATTTACAGCGACTGCACTTCCAAGTGCAATTTCAAGTACACTTTGCGCTTGTAGTGCAAAGTGGATTTGCCTTTCGTAAACAACCCCCTTATGCCCCGTGCACACGCTCAGGATTTCCGGCGGGAAAAAGTCAGTCAGGAATCTCAACGAAAAAAAAAAAAAAGGAGAGCTGGTTCTCTTTTTTTTGCCGGCGGGTTTGTCAGTTTTTCCCCCCCATTTGAAAAACTGCATGTGAGCACCGCTGGGATTCCCGCCCAAAAGCTCTCCTCGCAGTTTTCCCATCGGAAAATCTGGTCGTGTGTACGAGGCATGAGTGTAATATCTGTCTGCTGCTTTATTCCTCAGCTACCAGCATGAATCATTTCAAGACAAGTTTTCCTGACACAAAGAAAAAAGGTGACTGGGGAGGGAGCTCCAACTGATTGACAGCATCAAACTCTGTTCCTGTGTGAAGGAGAGGGGGGGGTGTCGCTTCCCTCCAATCAGCTTTTAGAGCTCTCCTCACTGAGCTCTGTAGAGTGTAACTTCAGCTCTCTGCCCCTTTTTCTGAATGCTCAGACAAGCCTTTTTAAATTCTGAATGGATGTAAAGAGAAGACTTCAGATAAATAGGTACAGCACAAGGAGGATTTGTTTAATATTTGTGTATCAACTGAGGCCAGTCACTTCACATGGTATATGTAAGGGTTTACAACCACTTTAAAGGATCACTAAATATCAAACATGTTATACTTGCCTTCAACGTGGAGCTCGTTTTGCACAGTATGTCCCCGAACCTGGTCTTCTGGGGTCCCTCGGTGGCTGTCCCGGCTCCCCCCCGCAAGGACTCAACACCTTAATGCAATGGAGCTTGCATGGCGTTGAGCGCTTGCGGGCGCGCTCCTGTGATACAGCTGGCGGTCAAAGCCGATTACTGTATCACTCGGCCCCGCCCCCTGGCGCGCCACGTCATTAGATGTGATTGACAGCAGGGCAAGCCAACCAATGAATGAGCCGGGAAGACGGCCGAGAAGCCTAGGAGTTCATGTCGCGGGACTTTCGAGAGGTCAGGTAAGTAATCGGGGGGACTGCTAATACGTGGATAATTTTTCACCTTAATGCATAGAATGCATTTACCTTTACAACCCCTTTAATGCAGGGAATGCATGAAGATAAAATAGACTTTAGAATCACTTTAATTTAGATGTAAAAAATAAACCCGCCTTCCTCTCCTCTTGTGTAACAGCAGAACAGTGTGCGGGTGATTGTCATCTCACTCAGACAGTAGGAATCGGATGATTCGGATCCATTGATGGAGCTATGGGAAATCACTAGTAACATGAGCTGTTCTGTCGGGTTGGGTTGCTCTATTAATTCCTCCATGCGGTCTGCTCTTAATAAAAAGCACCACTTAACCTACAGCACAACTGTCAGTCCCCTGACATTCCAGCTTGGATCGGCGCTTTGTCTGCTGTACACTGGCATGGAAGGGGTCCCAGTAATTGGTTACATGAAATATCACACACGCGTGTGGATGCCAGTTAGAAATAGTGCCATTAAGCACGGTCCTGTGAACAGAGACATGCAGATTTTTCTCAGACATCCTTGTGTAATGATCGTGTTGATGTGACAGTCGCAGTTCAATCGCCATACAATACTGACAAAACACCGGTGGCATATAGAGACATTCTCCGACAAGCAATAGACGGAGCATCGCAGACCAACAACCCACAGGCTCATATTCCTGATACAGAAACCATCACTGGCCATCTCTTCCAAGCTTGGAGCCACCAGATCAACAAAATGCTTTCATAAACATTAATCACATTTTCATTCACATATAGATGTCAGCCAACATCTGATTGGCCCAGAGCTAACAGAGGATGTAGAACGCAATGGATGTTCAGACAGACTGGTAATGAGCTGACGGAAGTTGCTTGATGCCTCATTAAATCTACATGAGGCTCACAAGCTACTATTTCAGCACCAATATTCTGATATACAGTAGATAACAAGGTTTAGTAAAACGTTTCAAATACTTTGTAATGAAGTCATGGAATGTCTAAGCGCCCATTATTGGCGTGTAGCCGACATTCAGTGTTTTCTGTGGTTCAGTGATGTAAACCAAACTGGTGACATTTTGTTTACTCGGCAATGATTATCACAATCACAAGACTTTTCTTTATTCTAAATAGTTCTTTTGCTTTTGTTTCATCTCAGTGCTGCTGATCTCCTGCAGCCAAGTCTCGTCTACATGCATTCACCCCAGTGAGGACTACACGGCATTGCCCACAGCAGGGGACCCGATGGGTACAGCCGTGGATCATGCCTGTGTGATTTGTGTTCAAATGGTCATTTTGTGTTTTTCAGACCACACTTCAGCACTGAGATGGGAAGACACCATCTTCAGGTCACACTCATACAGGCGTACTCCTGTGTGTGTCAGTACAGTGGTGATGGCATATATTGGTGTCAGTATAGTGGTGGTGGCATATATCGGTGTCAGTATAGCGGTGATGCCATATATTGGTGTCAGTATAGTGGTGGTGGCATATATCGGTGTCAGTATAGCGGTGATGCCATATATTGGTGTCAGTACAGTGGTGATGGCATATATCGGTGTCAGTATAGCGGTGATGCCATATATTGGTGTCAGTATAGTGGTGATGGCATATATCGGTGTCAGTATAGTGGTGATGGCATATATCGGTGTCAGTATAGTGGTGATGGCATATATCGGTGTCAGTACAGTGGTGATGGCATATATTGGTGTCAGTATAGTGGGGATGTCATATATTGGTGATGTCATATTGGTGTCAGTATAGTGGTGATGGCATATATCGGTGTCAGTATAGTGGTGATGTCATATATTGGTGTCAGTATAGTGGTGTTGGTCCATACACTGGTGTCAGTAAAGTGGTGTCATACACTGATGTCTATATAGCGTTGTAATACATTGGTGTCATTATAGCCATGTTGGTCCAAGTATTGGTGTCAGCATAGTGGTACCATACACTGATGTCAGTTGTGTGGTGTCCAGGGGCGGACTGACAACTCATGGGGCCCCCGGGCAATAGAAGACTATGGGGCCCCTGGGCAATAGAAGACTATGGGGCCCCTGGGCAATAGAAGACTATGGGGCCCCTGGGCTTACAGATGGCCACCACGCCAGGAGGCAGTGCAGAGGCGGGGCAGCTAAAATCGCGGGATTTTCACATCAGAAGCATGTTGGTTTCAGACATATTAGGGACAGATGTAAAGAAAAGCATAGATTTTGTACATACTGTCCCTGGTTTTACTGAGCCTGGCAACCCTGATGGGGCCCCCTAGTGACATGGGGCCCTCGGGCAGTGCCCGAGTGACTCAATGGTCAGTCCGCCCCTGGTGGTGTCATAACAGATGTTTATATAGTAGTATTGGCCCATACATTGATGGCATATTTTGAAGTCAGTCCACATACTGGTGTCAGCATAGGGGTGTTGGTCTACGTATTGATGTCAGTATAGTGGTATAGATATGATATATGTATTGGTGTCATCCCTGTGTTCGGTGTAGTGGTGTTTAGCCATACATTGGGGTCAGTAGAGGTGTCATACATTGGTGGGTCAGTCTAGAGGTGTCGTTACATTGGGGGGGGGGGGGGTCAGTCTAGAGGTGTCGTTACATTGGGGGGGGTCAGTCTAGAGGTGTCATTACAATGGGGGGTCAGTCTAGAGGTGTCATTACAATGGGGGGTCAGTCTAGAGGTGTTGGTCCATACACTGATGTCTATATAGTTGTGTTGGTCCTTGCATTGGTATCAGTCTAGTGGTGTCTTACATTGGTGTATATAGTTGTGTAGCTCTATGTATTGGTGTCATACATTGATGTCTGTATAGTGGTGTTGGTCTATGTACAGTATAGGTGTCAGGTCTGTACACTGAGGTCTATAAAGGTGTGTCAGTCTAGTGGTGTCATACATTGGTGTATATACCTAGTTGTGTAGATCTATGTGTTGGTGTCATACATTGGTGTAGATCTATGTACTGGTGTCATACATTGGTGTATATAGTTGTGTAGATCTATGTGTTGGTGTCATACATTGGTGTGTATAGTTGTGTAGATCTATGTACTGGTGTCATACATTGGTGTATATAGTTGTGTAGATGTGTTGGTGTCATACATTGGTGTATATAGTTGTGTAGATCTATGTGGTGTGTCATACATTGGTGTATATAGTTGTGTAGATCTATGTGTTGGTGTCATACATTGGTGTATATAGTTGTGTAGATGTACTGGTGTCATACATTGGGGTATATAGTTGTGTAGATCTATGTGTTGGTGTCATACATTGGTGTTTATAGTTCTATGTATCGGTGTGATCTCCTATGTAGTGTATTTGGGGTGTTGGCCGTTGTCTTGGTGTGTCCCCCCATTGTTGTGTAGAGAAGTCCGGAGAAGTGATTGGGGGGTCCCCCCCTAGCAGTGGCCCGGTCCCCACATAGTAGTGCCTCCCGGTCCCCCCCATACACTCACCTTGATGATGCTGCTCCTCCGGGGTGCCGCCTTGGCAGCTTCCATAAGGCTGAGCTCGGTGACCCCGCTCCTCCGTTCCCTGCCCCGGCCATGTTCCGGGCACAGATCACAACCTCCGTCCAGTCCCTCTGCCATGGCACTCAGTGCCCCGTAACTTCCATCCCCAGAGGGTTCTTGTAGAGAAGGAGGGCAAAGAGCAGCAGGAGGCTCCGGGAAGAGCCGGGTAGTGGCGGGCTGTGTGGGGCGCTCAGTAGAAGGGGCTCCGGGGCGGCTGCATGCCGCGGACAGACACACACACACTGACAGACACTCCGGTGTGTGCAACTGGGAGCCCACCGAGCACCGCATGAGGGAGCCGGGCACAGCTGGGCGAGCCCGGGGACAGCGCCTCACTCTGATTGGGTGACCTCCTCCAGAACTGTGCAGCCATTGGCTCGTCACATCCAGAGTAGTAGTGAGCTTTGAGGATGCTCAGCGCCGATTGGAGCGCGGGTGGCAATGGGCGGGCCAGTTGTGTGACAGTTCCATGTGGATGGGTGGGGGATGTTGTCGTGGAGGGAGACTCCTGTGTGGAGGGAGATGTGAATGACATTGTGTGTACACAAAGCGGGGACCCTTCTCACCTGGGATCTGCCATCCTCCATAACACAGAGAACCAACCAACCTTTATATTATGTGCACAACTTTATATAGATCACTACACACCGACACACAACAAAGGGGGGAGTTATAAAGTACCAATCATCCATCACATTCACCATAACAATCTCCAGTCATGGAGACGTGTTCTTCAATGGGGGGGAAGTGCCTGCTGTACCATTATATGTAGCTTTGTGCAGTGTTGGGGCTCATTCACATTATGACATGCATGCCTCGGTGTGGAGGCGCAGCGCTGCATCAACTCCGGGGAAGGTGAAAATCCTCCATGACAGCGGGGCTGCCCCAGCTTTGCAAGGGTTAAATGCTCATTTATGGCAAACGCCTTTCTCTTACCCGACCCTCCCACAGGCTCCCTCCCCCTCTATGCTGCTGTTAGTATAAAAAAATTAACCACTTGCTTACTGGGCACATATACCCCCCCTCCTGCCCAGGTGAAATTTCAGCTTCCGGCACTGCGTCGGTTTAACTGACAATTGCGCAGTCATGCGACGTGGCTCCCAAACAAAATTGACGTCCTTTTTTCCCCCCCATAAGTAGAGCTTTCGTTTGGTGGTATTTAATCACCTCTGCGGTTGTTATTTTTTGCGCTAAAAAAAGTGACAATTTAGAAAAAAAAAATCAATATGTTTTACTTGTTGCTATAATAAGAAGCCCAATTTTGAAAAAAGAAAGAAAAAACTTTTTTTCTCAGTCTAGGCCGAAATGTATTCTTCTACATATTTTTGGTAAAAAAAAAAAAAAAAAAAAAAAAATCGCAAAAAGCGATTTGTTTGCGCAAAAGTTATAGCACCTACAAAATAGGGGACAGGTAATTTATTTTTTACATTTACTAGTAATGGCAGCGATCTGCAATTTCTATTGGAACTGCGAAATTATGGCGGACACATCGGACACTTTTGACACATTTTTGGCACCATTCACATTTATACTGCGATCAGTGCTATAAATATGCACCAATTACTGTATAAATGACGGGCAGGGAAGGGGTTAACCCTAGGGGGTGAGGAAGGGGTTAAATGTGTACCCTGCATAGTGTTTCTAACTGTGGGGGGAGGGGGGTGACTGGGGAGGTGACCGATCTGTGTCCCCTATGTACAAGGGACACAGATCGGTCTCCTCTCTCCCTGACAGGACGTAGATCTGTTTGTTTACACACAGAGATCCACGTCCTTGTCTGTGTAACCGCCAATCGCGGGTGCCTGGCCGACATCACGGACTCCAGGCACGCGCATCGGCATCTCAGTAATGCGGGGGGGGCAAGCGCGCCCCCCAGTGGCTGGAGGCCGGATATAGATGGCCTCCCGGCAATTGGCATCCACACTGCGGCCATACAAAGTCGTAGGGCCAGCAGGAAGTGGTTAATAAATAAAAATTCCAGTCTACATAGCATAGTTACCTTGTAGACATTCTAACTCTTACGCAAAACAATCCATATACAAGTAGGGACCGTTCACACCATAGAAACGCTGTCTGGATGCGTTCCAGGTGCTTTTCTGCATGCACGCTTTTGACCTGTTTTAGATGCGTTCCAGTGCGTATTCATAGCTCCCAACTGTCCCTGATTTCGAGAGACTGTCCCTGATTTGGAACACTGTCCCTCTGCCCCACATTCCTCCTCATTTGTCCCTCATTTTAATCGGATCTAAATATCTGTATATAAAATGCACTTTTTATCCATCAAAAAGTGTTTTCCAGCATTAAACCTTTCATCTGATTTCTAAATTGCTGCATTTGTAAATTCCAAAAGCCAATATAAATGAATAGTAGTGGTTAAAGCGGGGGTTCACCCTATATAAAAAAATATATATATTTTTTCCCTCTCGCATTAAATTCGGCATAGTAGCGCGAGCTACAGTATGCCTGTCTATTTTTTTATCCCCGTACTCACTGTGCAATTGTATATTGAAGATTCCGACTCCCGCGGGGAATGGGCGTGCCTATGGAGAGGGAAGGTGATTGACGGCCGGCCCTGGCACGTCACGCTTCTCCGGAAATAGCCGAAATAAGCTTGGCTCTTCACGGCGCCTGTGCGCAGGCGCCGTGAAGAGCCGAGACCTACTCCGGCTGTCTTCGGGGAGCATGACGTGCCAGCTGTCAATCATCCTCCCTCTCCATAGGCACGCCCATTCCCCGCGGGAGTCGGAATCTTCAATATACAATTGCACAGTGAGTACGGGGATAAAAAAAATACAGACAGGCATACTGTAGCTCGCGCTACTATGCCGAATTTAATGCTAGACTGTTAAGGAGGGTGAACCACCGCTTTAAAAAAAAGGACTTGTGGGTTTAACCAATCTTGTTTTTTGTACAGTTCGCCTTTAAGGGGGTGTGGCAATGGGGTGTGTCCTATGCATCTTAAAAAGTTGGGAGGTATGTTTTTTTGGTGCATTTTTGATGCAGACCAGTGCATTTTCCCCCCTCTTTATCTTAACCTTAACCACTTCCCGCCCGGCCTATGGTCGATTTACGTTCCGGGAAGTGGTTCAGAAATCCTGAATGGACGTCAATGGACGTCCTGCAGGATTTCATGCCGCACACGCCCGTGGGGGCGCGCAGCGATCGGTGATGCGGAGTGTCAGTCTGACACCCTGCATCTCCGATCTCGGTAAAGAGCCTCCGGCGGAGACTCTTTACCACGTGATCAGCCGTGTCCAATCACGATGTAAACAGGAAGAGCCGTTGATGGCTCTTCCTCAATCGCGTCTGACAGACGTGAGTATAGGAGAGCCGATCTCCAAGAGCCCAATCTGGGTTCCGCATCTTGTTTCTTCCTCACGATAGCTGGTCTTCTGTAAAATAGTGTTGGGAGGAGACTTAACGAATGTTGGCTGCGCACCTCTAGCAGAGTTTAAGAAAAAAAATTCAAAATCCAAATTCACAGTACAAGACCCGGTTAGGTTGCTGTGTACGCATATTTGTGGCAGATGCATTTTGTGTGGTTGAACAACAATGCAAGTCTGAGCAAATGTTGCTTTGCTTTCGAGAGGAGGGGCTGTTAAGATGTAAAATTATAAGTATAAATTCTTTTCGGTTTCATGACATCACCATAGTTTGTCTCTCCACCATTGACACCGAAGCAGGCTAAGGATATGGAGTGGTTTCTATCTTGAACACATTTTTACCTTTGTCAGTTCTTGATCGGCCTCTTTGGGGCACTATTCCATTCACCGACACCAATAATGGAGGCCTAATTAGATTTGATTACAACAAAATATGGGGCACTATTCCTCCCAGGTACACCAGTGATGGACCATTCTTTACTCCAACTAGACACCAGGACATTTTCTACTCCCACTAGCCCAGTGTTTCTCAATTCCAGTCCTCAGGCCCCCCTCCCCCCCAACAGGTCAGGTTTTCAGGATTTCCCTCAGATGAAAAGGCTGTGGCGATTACTAAGGCAGTGAAACTGATCAAATCACCTGTGCAAAATAATGGAAATCCTGAAAACCTGACCTGTTGGGGGGGGCCTGAGGACTGGAATTGAGAAACACTGCACTAGCCAAAGCCCAGGCCCCCTAAAGTCAGAAGTATAGTAAACTCGCCCATTCTTTGGGTACCCCTCTTCTAGATGGACAACCTTCAGACAGTATGTATTGGAGTACTTTATTTTTATTTATCACAGGCAGGAACGCTACAACATTTTCTTTATTTTTGCATTTTACAGTCAAAAGTAAGTAACAGTAAGCAGGCAGATATACATACAGTCTTGTCTGATCTCACTTACAAATTTCTAGTGAGCGATTATAGTTTAGTGCCCTTTCACAGGATCATATTCGCCTGTCCTTTTTCCGGCAGGTCCAATTGGCCCAACCATTCATTTCTATGGGGAGGTGGATGTCATGTGTCTGCTGATACAGGCTCACACAGACACACTCACTCACACAGACACACTCACTCACACAGACACACTCACTCACACAGACACACTCACTCACACAGACACACTCACTCACACAGACACACTCACTCACACAGACACACTCACTCACACAGACACACTCACTCACACAGACACACTCACTCACACAGACACACTCACTCACACAGACACACTCACTCACACAGACACACTCACTCACACAGACACACTCACTCACACAGACACACTCACTCACACAGACACACTCACTCACACAGACACACTCACTCACACAGACACACTCACTCACACAGACACACTCACTCACACAGACACACTCACTCACACACAGACCATATCCTGTTTAAAATCTAGTAGTCAAAGTCTTATCACAACTCTAATAGTGCATTAAACGTTGTCTTAACCTGTTAGAGTCACAACGGTGACCCTGCCAAAAACAGTCCCTCCCTCCCAGCCCATCACCCCCCCCAACCTGGTGAGGGCATCTGCTACCCAAACATAACCAACAAAATAAAATACGTTCAGCCACTAACTGACTGGAGGCACAAGACTTAATTTCAGTGATATACATGTTTCAACATAAACAGGTAGTCTCTTGAGAGCGATTTTCCTCTGAGCAAAGCGCAGATCCGCCGCAGTGGATGTGTTAAGCATCCAAAAAGTTTAGTCTGAACTCCTCCTGCGACCAAACATAAACGTCGCTGAATGTACCTCTGCTGCCCCCGCCAATATCCAGCCAAAGTAACGCAGGATCTCAATCATGTCCCCTGCGGCAACAAACTATTGCAGTTAGGGGATCCGGCTGCTCCCTCCGAGCCCCGAGGGAGTCTTTTTCAACCCGGCAAGGCACAGTAACTGCAGCGGGGGGGGGGGGGTTTCACCCCCATCGGGAAAACACAGCAACGATCCCAAAGCACATCCATGAACCCTCTGACTCACCTAAAATAGAGTAAAAACATTAAAGCACACACAGCATATTACATTTAACTGCAACGTAAATTTGTACAAGAACCGTTTTTGTACTGATAAACATGTTTCCAGCTTTCAAAGTGTAAGTGTAAAATTTGATTCACACATGTTTCATGCTATGCATTATATCACAGATCTGTATACTGCAATAGGGCACAAGCTATGTCCAGTCTAGCATCCGTCATTGCTTCAGAAGTGGTCTTCACAGTATTGATGGTCCTGGTCCTAAGGAACTCCTTGGCAAACTGTAAAAACATCACATTTATCATTTGTAACAGTATTTTACATGAATGAAAAGCCAGACAGGGTGGCAATATGGAAAAACACATCTTTTGTTATATAGGCAATATGGAAAAACACATCTTTTGTTATATATTTGCCTTTTTTGAATAACAGCCCAAGGCTTTCAATCATAATTTACTAAGGACAGTTAAAATGCATTCATTCATCGCTGAAAAGGTACTTTTTATCACTTAAAAAAAAAAAAAAAAGTTGGACACACCACAACCAGGGCTGTGAAGTCGGAGGACATTTTGGGTACCTGGAGTTGGCAAACAATGCACCGACTCCTACTAAATTTAGATTGTCGGAACATTTATCTACCGACTCCACAGCCCTGCACACAACAGTATCATTGTCTGAAACAAGAAAATAAAAAAAAGTTTACCAGCAAGATTAGGACACCACAGTTATGGGAATCCTGCTGGTTGTTGTGTTCCATGATCCAGGTCTTCCATTGGGCTTCACGCGAATTCTTGTTCAAGAACAGACTAGTTATGGTTTAAAATAATGACACATGTAATCAGAAACTTGTGCACATATGTATCATGGCCATTTTCTTTAAGAAGCACATTTACCCCCAGTTGTTCTGCAATATCGAATAGGAAGTTTAATCCCATTGGGTCAATCACCACAAGGACCTGCTCTGACACCATGACCATCTAAAAAAAAATTTTTTAGAGATAACACAACTTAGATGGTGTTCATATTTATAATTTACAAATGACCAAATTAGACAAGTCAAACCTTCAGATTTCTAATGAAGTTTAAAATTTTTGTTAAAGGAGTTGTAAAGGAAAAAAATGTTTTTGCTGAAATGAAATGACTGTTTACAGGGTATAGAGATAATAGTTAACCGATTCCTTTTGAAAATAGATAAAAAAAATCAATCATATAATGTACCTGCAGTTTCTAGTTTAGTTTTTGCATGTTTTCTGCCTGTGCTGTACAGAGGCACAGAGCCAATACAGGACAGTGATGTTTTGGAAAATGAAACCGATTGGTGCTGTGGGGTTTTAGACACAGTAGTCACACCTCCTTGATTAGTGACCACAGAGAGAAAGCTCCCAGTACTGTGGTCATCAGCAAACAGACAACCAGAAAGTGTGGAGATCAGAGAAGAATTACAGCAACTTGAGAGCAAAAACTAACAATGAGGACATGAAAACAGCACTGCATTAAGGTAATGGAAGCTATTAAGATAAAAAATTTTTTTACAAACCCTTTAAGATCTGCCTTGGAAAATGTATTACTTAACATATCTTCAAACTTCCTATTGTTATCTGAAGTGTTGCGGCTTGTGTAATCAGAGGCATAGACGGATATAATCAGCAGTATTAAAAAAACAAAAAAAAGAAGAAGGTGCACAAAAGTAAAGAAAGCTACATCGAATTTTATAGAATAAATACCACTAAAATCCAGTGTTTGTGAAGGTTAACTGGGCAGATCCAAACATCTTTTAATGAAAACGGCAGCTGTGGAATAGGTGTAAAGCAAAGTTAAGAAATTTAGCAATTTTTTTGTATATATATATATATATATATATATATATATATATATATATATATATATATATATATATATATATATATATATATATATATATATATATATATATATATATATATATTTTTTTATATTCTTATTCGTACCCACTAATCAATTGATAATTATAGGTGTAAAAATTGACCATCCTTTCCAAGTTTATGTAATTCTCCTGTAAACAGTGATGTAGCGATCACTGCAGAGAGCTGGTGAACAGGTTTCTGTTGGAAGATAAAAAGTTATGCAAACACAATAATGCAAAAAATTGATAAACACTTTCATACACATTATTAAAGCGGGGGTTCACCCTTAAAGGGCACTTTTCCCCCTTAGATTCCTGCTCGTTATTACTAGGGGAATCGGCTATTTATTTTAAAATATGTGCAGTACTTACCCGTTTACGAGACGCATCCTCTCCGTCGCTTCCGGGTATGGGCTTCGGGAATGGGCGTTCCTTCTTGATTGACAGGTTTCCGAGAGGCTTCCGACGGTCGCATCCATCGCGTCACGATTTTCCGAAAGAAGCCGAACGTCGGTGCGCAGGCGCAGTATAGAGCCGCACCGACGTTCGGCTTCTTTCGGCTACGAGTGACGCGATGGATGCGACCGTCGGAAGCCTCTCGGAAGAATGTCAATCAAGAAGGAACGCCCGCTCCCGAAGACCCATACCCGGAAGCGACGGAAGAAGATGCAGCTCGAAAACGGGTAAGTACTGCTCATATTTTAATATAAATAGCCGATTCCCCTAGACCGAACGAGCAGGAAGCTAAGGGGAGATTTTTTTTTTTTTTTTAAATGGGTGAACTCCCGCTTTAAGTCTTGCCTGATGCTTTGCAATACGATGATGAAGGTAGGCATCAATCACCCTTATTAGGAAAAAATATATGTCCAAATTTTAAAAAGATGTATATTTGGAAAATAATGTTACAGGTTTGCTTTTTAAACAGTGAAATCTATTACCTCATCACTTAGCCACCCTATCCCACGCAGCCTATGGAAAGAGGACACATGCAGCTTGTATGGTCCTACAACTGCTTGCACCGAGCCATCATCTTCGGCAGCCCATAACATTTTAACTGTTAAAAAAAAGGAGGTTGATACAAGTTTAAGCAGGCCATACACAGTACAATTTGGAACAAATGTTCTTTTCAAAAATCAGAAAGTTTGCTTTTTTTTGTGATCCAATGATGCCACCATTGATTTTTGAAATTCAGCCAACCAAGCCTTCATGTAACTACAGAAAATAATTTTCGTGGCTGGGAATTTTATTTTCTCTACAGGAATTTTATTATGTCCTTTTTTTTATCAATTACATTTCTCGAACGATTCTCCCATGATTGATTATAAAACAGTTGTTTTTTAAAAAATTTCCATCATGTCCGATTCATCAAATTTGATTGCGCACTAAAATTGTTTGTTGCTGCAGCCCACTAACATTGCTAAATTCATACGAAAATTCTTATATACCATTTTGAAAAGAAAATTCTTTTGATATTCTAACTGTGTATGGCCGGCATGACTGAAGAAAATGTAATTTGAATACTTTGGAGCCAAAACTAATACAGGTTGAGTATGCCTCATCTACAAATTCAAAGTATTTCTAAAGTTTTAATGACAATATGCCATAATAGATGCCCACATGAGAGTTAGACTTTTAAGTTGGCAAGTTTAAATTAGGTATACAATGACCTGTTATTTTTTTATTTTTTTATTTCAGACTTGTGTGGTACATATACTTACCTAGACACACACACACACACACACACACACACACACACACACACACACACAATATGTATGTATCTGAATCATACCTATGGCCGATAAGGCCTCAATCTGTAGAGTTTAGTCATTATAATATTGAAAACAAGAGCTGACCAGAGCAGCCGCCATATTAAAATGGGCATACCAACAGGGCATGGCCAAATAACAAAACTGATTAAAAAAAATAAAAAAGGCCATACCAACAGGACATAGCCAAATATAAAAGGCCATACCAACAGGGCATGGTCAAATAAAAAAAACTGGGTAAAAAATAAAGGCCATACCAACAGGGCATGGCCAAATATAAAGGCCATGCCAAACACTTTTAACAAGGCCAAAATGACCAACAGGGTCATAATAGCCAACCAAGAACCCAGTGACTGCTACCTCTGTCTATGGTTTGCAGGACATTTAGGCATGGTTCTGGTGAAAGCTTCAAAATGAAAAATTGTAAGTTATTTACAGTTATAACATTTGTAAAGAATAGAAGTCATTTAGTACATGAAGAAAGAACACTCAGAAAAAGGCAACAAGGCAAATCACAGGCAAAGTAGCTGTACGGAAGTTTTTAAAATAGTCAATTTGCTTGTACCTCAATAGGGATATCGTTAGTAGACAAGGCACTGCAGAGGTTCTCTTCGGGAGACATGCCAATAGCTCTTTGATATGGCTTTAAATGGTCAATACTAGTGTTTTTATTTAAAGCAACCCCCTGTAAAGTTGCTAATCCAACGACCTTGCCACACCTCACGAATAATGTAAGGGCCTGAATAATCGAACGCCATCCTTCCTCCTTTTCTTCCACGTTTTCTTCCATTATATAAGAGAACCTCATCACCAAGTTTGTAGGATAAACCCTTGTTTTTCTTCAAAACTTTATTTTCATGCGCCGACTTCTGTTTCTCTTGTGCCTTTTCAATGTTTTGCATCACAGCTTCTTCAACCTTGTCCATGGATGCTCTTTTCCGCCACAAATGTGTCATAGCTCCCTTCATTAGGCATAATAATATTGGACAGCTGAAAGGACAGACAAGTTATAAGACAAAAAATGTTTGATATGCTATCTCAATAAATAAAACAGACATTGGCAGTCAAAATGTTTTGCAAGTACAAATATTTATTAGTAGAAGACTGAAATTATTATAAATACAGATTTATTTTGATAAGCGGAAACTGTTGGTACTATATAAAACATGTATTATAACTAGGAAATGCATTTCCTGAGGAAAATGCGTGGGAATGCTGAATAGCTGAGCCCGCACCAAAGCCATTCACCATAACCACTATACTATCTTTAGGACACACAGCTCCTTTCTCCATTTGCAAAGTAGAGTGTCCTGACTTCCTGGTTGCCCCTCCCCCCTCAAGAGGTTTCCCCCCCCCCCCGGTTAGTGAGGAGGAATATTGCACTGAGGTAAAGAAAGCTATTTAGGGAAAGAAATACCGTTACAAACACTTTTAATTGACACACCTAATACATGAAATAAGCCTTCAAACAAACCTTAAATCCACAACCGTACATGCGATCGATACAGCGACTTCACTGTTTGAAAGACACGGCCCCTGTGAACGCATCGATATGAAATTTATGTTGATAACTATAAAAGATATCAATCTGAAAAGTCATAGCCGGATAGCTGAATATTTTGTGACCGTTTTAAAGTTTGTTGTCTAAGTGAAAGTATGAAGGAGCTGAAACTTTTGGCAGCACGTGAGATTTTAAGCAGGAAAAAGGATGTTCTCATTGACTTCAATGTTAAAAAAAAAAAAAGTGTCTAAAAGCTTATTTTAAAAAGTATAAATAGTACAAAAAAACTTGAAGTCCCCACGTTAGCTGAACGAGATGAACATTTTAAAAGTTGAATGAATGGTCTCAATAGCTGAAAGTATGAAGAAGTAGAAGTTACGCAGACCCAAAAAACGTACGGAATAAGAATAAAAAATGAATATCAATACTGGGAATGCTTATTAAAGCATTCCCACTAACTCACAGGCAGGTCACCAGAAACTTCAGAGGGGAAAACCGCCTCCCTCCCATACATCAGAAGAAAGGGAGAATGCTTTGTGGTGCATTGGATTTTGGATCGTAAAGAAAAAAGTGGCGTCCAAATATACATCCCAATTCGATTGCTGGTCATTGACGAGTTTCCTTAGAGCTCTAGAATGAACAAACAAAACAAGATTCACACATTTATAACACTTTTGCAAATAATGTGGCATTGGTCAACTACAACAAACAAGTCCATCAATGCAAGATTATAACTTCAGTTAAAGCTGTGGCCCAAAGTGTCAATTGTAAAAATGGAATGCAACTTACCGCTTGATGTTATCATTAGTTTTTTCATCCAGCCCGTTTGTCTGTGGATGATAGGCTGCTGTCACACTCCTTTTAATCCTTAGAAGGCAGCACATCCTGTCGTTGAGCTAAAAAAAATAAAATAAAAAAAATAAAATAAAACACACCAGAATTTTTATTAATTTTTTAGAAAGTAGCAATAAAAAAAAAAAGCAAAGATAATACATTTGAAATTACACATACTTGATTAACAAATTCTCTGCCCTGGTCAGAAAGAATTTGTTGGGGACAGCCATGTCGATATATAAAGGGAGCAAAGACGCTGACCCACCTCAACAGCCGATTTCGATTTCAGAGGATAAGCCTCAACCCACTTAGAAAAAGAATCTGTGGCAGTCAGAATATATCGATACCCATCTGGTGTTTTGGGTAAAGGGCCTGTAAGGTCAATGCCGACCAGCTCCCAGACAGCAGACACCTGTGATGAAAGACTTAGGATTAAATGTATTTTATACAGACACATACATACATAACACAGAATATATTTACCTTAATACACTCCAATGCATTTGGAGCTGCCAAAGGCTTTCCAACCTGACACTGGTGACATTCCTGGATCTGTAAAAAAACAAAAAAAACAGTTGGTAAACACGTGTAACGCTTTCATAAAAAAATTATAGTAGAAAAAAGATTTAAAAAATGAGTGTGTACCCAACGCTCAATATCCTTGCTCATGCCTTTCCAGATGAATCTTGACGACATGGTAATCCTGGTTTTTAAAATTCCTGAGTGCCCGCCAATAGGAGTCGAATGGAATTCTCCGAAGATCCTCCTTGCTTCTTCCCTGGATCTGACCAACATTTTCCCCTCAAAGTAGACCTCGTCTCCTGTAATGAAAGGGAACAATTAACAGCTACATTCATGAAAAAGCTATGTTCCAGAATTAAGTTGATGGTATTTTGTGATAACCTTTTATTGTACATTTGGAGGCGTACTTCTTAAGGCGATACTTCTGGGATTTGCTATATCCAGATGGGTATTCTCCCGCTGAGATGAAGTTGAAAAGGTCTTGCGACTTCTCCATACCTATAAATGTTGAAGAGTGTGAGCTCAAATACAACAAAATATAGACAATACTTACCGTCTAGAAGTTCTGATAAACCAGGCACTGCTAGGCAAAGGATGGTATCAATGCGAAGCCTGTGAGGGAACAATATAATGTTAAGACTGTGAGCTCAGATAAATAAATACTCCACCAAGATATGCTAAATACTCACTGTTTGGGTATCCGTAAAGACTGGAAACTGCTAGGCAAGAGATAAATGCAAAGCCTGTGAGAGAACAATAAAGGTTATGACATTGATCTAAGAAAAAGTCTTTGCCAGCTGTGGAATAAGCGTTTAGGTTACTCACATCATAAAAACAATTACTGTACAGTAAGGATGAGCCGAATACCCCCCTGTTCGGTTCGCATCAGAACTTGCGAACACACCAAATGTTCGTGTGAACATTAGAACCCCGTTAAAGTCTATGAGACTCGAACATTTGAAATCTAAAGTGTTCATTTTAAAGGCTAATATGCAAGTTATTGTCCTAAAAAGTGTTTGGGGACCTGGGTCCTGTCCCAGGAAACATGTATCAATGCAATTTTTTTTTTTTTTTTAAACGGCCATTTTTTCAGGAGCAGTGAATTTAATAATGCTAAAAGTGAAATAAAAAAGAGTAATATTACTTTAAATTTCGTACCTAGGGGGGGTGTAAAGTCAGCATGTGAAAAAGCGCATGTTTCCAGTACATAGAACTGTCACTGCACAAAGTCATTTCTGAAAGAAAAAAAAACATTTAAAACCGGCTTTGCGGCTCTAATGAATTGTCCGCTCTTTCAATTACAGAGATGATTCATTCATAAAAAGGAAAAAAAAATGTGTGGGGGTCCCCCAAATTAAATTACCAGGCCCTTCAGGTCTGGAATGGATATTAAGGGGAACCCCGCCGTAAAAAAAATAACAAATAAAATACGTAGGGTTCCCCGCAAATATCCATACCAGGCCCTTCAGGTCTGGTGTGGATTTTAAGGGGAACTCCCCCCCAAATTAAAAAAAAAATGGCGTGGAGTCCCCCTAAAAATCCACACCAGACCCTTATCCAAACACGTTAACCTGGCCGGCCGCAGAAAAGAGGTGGGACAGAGTGCAGCCCCCCTCTCCTGAACCGCACCAGGCCACATGCCCTCATATGGGGAGGATGTCCCCATGTTGATGGGGACAAGGGCCTCATCCCCACAACCCTTGCCCGGTGGTTGTGGGGGGTCTGCGGGCGGGGGGCTTATCAGAATCTGGAAGACCCCTTTAACAAAGGGGACCCCCACATCCTGCCCCCCCCCTATGTGAATTGGTAATGGGGTACACTACCTCTACCATTTCACAAAAGAAGTGTAAATAGTTAAAAAAAAAAAAACAGACACCGTAGAAAAAAATCCAGCGATGTGAATCCACTGTCTCCTATCCAGCGACGGATGATCTCTCCAGCGATGGATGATCAGCGGTCTGGTCCAGCGATGCAGAAGATCCATCTGTCCAGTGCGCAGCAGGGGAGCTCCACTCTCCGCGGGACACAGCCCAGCGGAATGACGCGCTGGAGCTGTGACATTACTTATATAGGGGAAGCGCCGGCCACCCGTCACGTGACCCCGCCCCCTCTGACGCACCCTCGTACGTCACTGGGAAAGCCCTGTCTTTCAGGGTCTTTCCCAGTGACGTACGAGGGTGCGTCAGAGGGGACGGGGTGACGGGTGGCCGGCGCTTCCCCTATATAAGTATTGTCACAGCTCCAGCACGTCATTCCGCTGGGCTGTGTCCAGCGGAGAGTGGAGCTCCCCTGCTGCGCTCTGGACGGATGGATCTTCTGCATCGCTGGACCGGACCGCTGATCATCCATCGCTGGAGAGATCATCCATCGCTGGATAGGAGACAGTGGATTCACATCGCTGGATTTTTTATTTTTTTATTAAAGGATTTTTTTTCTACGGTGTCTGTTTTTTTAACTATTTACACTTCCTTCGTGAAATGTAGAGGTACAGTGTACCCCATTACCAATTCACATAGGGGGGCCAGGATCTGGGGGTCCCCTTTGTTAAAGGGGTCTTCCAGATTCTGATAAGCCCCCCGCCCGCAGACCCCCACAACCACCGGGCAAGGGTTGTGGGGATGAGGCCCTTGTCCCCATCAACATGGGGACATCCTCCCCATGTTGAGGGCATGTGGCCTGGTGCGGTTCAGGAGAGGGGGGCGCACTCTGTCCCCCCCTCTTTTCTGCGGCCGGCCAGGTTAACGTGCTCGGATAAGGGTCTGGTGTGGATTTTTAGGGGGACTCCACGCCATTTTTTTTTTATTTGGGGTGGAGTTCCCCTTAAAATCCACACCAGACCTGAAGGGCCTGGTATGGATCTTTGCGGGGAACCCTACGTAATTTTTTTTTTTTTTTTTACGGCGGGGTTCCCCTTAATATCCATTCCAGACCTGAAGGGCCTGGTAATTTAATTTAGGGGACCCCCACACATTTTTTTTCCCTTTATGAATGAATCATCTCTGTAATTGAAAGAGCCGACAATTCATTAGAGCCGCAATGCCGGTTTTAAATGGCTTTTTTTCTTTCAGAAATGACACTTTGTGCAGGGACAGTTCTATGAACGGCAAACATGCACTTTCACATGCTGACTTTACACCCCCCTAGGTACGAAATTTAAAGTAATATTACACTTTTATTGTTTCACTTTTAGCATTATTAAATTCACTGCTCCTGAAAAAACGTCAGTTTTTAAAACTTTTTTTTGCATCGATACATGTTTCCTGGGACAGGACCCAGGTCCCCAAACACTTTTTAGGACAATAAATTGCATATTAGCCTTTAAAATTAACACTTTAGATTTCTCCCATAAACAGGGTGTTCCGCGGCTTTTAGAATTTGCCGCGAACACCCCTAATTGTTTGTTGTTCGCCAAATAGGCGAACAGGCAATGTTCGAGTCGAACATGAGTTCGACTCGAAGCTCATCCCTACTGTACAGTATGTTATATTCAGTGTAGTCCATTATATATAACCCAGTGTTATAAGAAAATACACATTCCTATACAAGACACACTGCAAAGTCTATTACTCAAAGTGCATTCAATAGAAAGCAGAGGATATGTAAAGCTCTTGTATTTATTGGGATATTTATTTGTAAAGAAACATGTTATATTTAACACCTCTGTGAAGTTTGTTTTGCACAGAGTGTGCTATTCTCCTCTTCATGGATCCCTCATTGATGTTATTTGCTCCTCCTGTACTGCAGTCCCTCAGCAGTGCTCCTGGCTCCTCCTGTATTCTATGGCTACATTGGAGGGCATTCTCCCTTGGGGCACTGGCGCGCACCCATGTTCTGCTGCTGCCGCAAGCACTGTGCCCGCGGGACCCGTGGACTCGATGTCCGCCGGTGTCCCGTGATCATTTTAGGGAGCGTGTCAAGGAGCTGCAGAACGGGGAGATGCCTGTGTATATTTTATGTTCTGCCCGATGACAGGGAGCAGTAGATCACTGTCCGGTCAATTTTAGCCCATCACTCCCTATGACACACTTAACCCCTTCTTCACCCCATAGGGTTAACCTTCACTGCCAGTGTAATTTACACAGTAATCAGTGCATTTTAATAGCTCTGGTCGCTGTATAAAATGACAATTATCCAAAAAATATATATTTAAATTTATATATGGGGTTAAGTATATGTGTAAGGGTGTATAAATATATATTGAGGGCATTGTATATATGTTCAGGGTGTATCTTGGGGAGGGCGGAGTGAAATATATATATATACACAGCTTTATTTCTCAGAAAATACTTGCAGGAACCCAACCACGACCCCGGTCAGATTTCACAAACAGTAGGAGGGTCTTAAAGGGTGCAGAGTTCATGGGGTTACACAGAGTGCAGAGCTGTCACTTGTAAACACAAAACCAGACTTCTGTGTTTACAAGTGATTGTGGTGAGCAGGCACCAAGGGGTCTGAGCCAGAGGTGGTGGAACCGAGTTCCCCCAAGTTCCCCCTGAAAAAAAGCTATATATATATATATATATATATATATATATATATATATATATATATATATATATATATATATATATATATAATGCCGAAACATTTGTCGTAACAATTGGGTAAAGTGCGGTGTTATCTGTCAAATGCCGGGGGTGGGGGGGGCAATATTTTTGGTCATGACTGCCACCTCACAACCTGTTGGACACCTTTTGAAAAGCAATTCAAACACGTATTGCTTTGCAATTTAAAATGGTTCTAAAGGCTGAAGGATTTTTACCTTTGTACTGCTGCTGGATATCTATTGACTCTGCATAACATCTTTTATATTTTACAAAAAATGGGGTATTTGTGTTTTTTTCCCCCCATACATTAACTAGCCACTTCAATACCGGGCACTGTCATCCCCTTCCTGGCAAGGACATTTTTCAGCGCTGTCACACTTTGAATGACAAAGAAAATTGTGGCGCTGCAAATAGATGACACGGGGGTAGAATAAAGTCCGCT
The DNA here is from genome assembly GCF_905171775.1 of Rana temporaria. Taxonomy (NCBI): domain Eukaryota; kingdom Metazoa; phylum Chordata; class Amphibia; order Anura; family Ranidae; genus Rana; species Rana temporaria. Next base: position 135,012,174 of record NC_053494.1, read on the forward strand.
GGATAGGGGATGAATCCTTATTACAAAAAAAGATTTAAAAAAAATATATATATATTAGAACAAAAATTAAAAATGAAGATGAAAAATAAAAAATAAATAGTAAAACCTGGGAGTAGTTAGTGATGCAGTGGATCATGAGGGAAGAGACACTGTTCTGTGTAGAGCTGATTGTCCCAAAAACGCTGTCCTAGGGCAAGCCTTCCAAAGCAGGGGAGACCAGAGCAGGGACTCCAAACATGTATACAGGAAGAAGAAAACAAAAGGCGCCTCCAGGTTAAAACATTAGTGAAGCTTTTATTACACAAATAACAGTGTAAACTTACATTATAAAATCTTGAAATCCGGTAAGGAGATAACTGGATCGGATGCGGAGGAGGGTTAGAGGGACGTCTATCCGGGCTAGTTTGTGCTGGTTTTTTTCTCCGAGGACACTCCAATACCTGTCCGTTCTTTTGCTGTGAGACAGCTGGTCCGGAGGGGTAGTGGAAACGAGGCCCGGAGCACAGCGTAGGCCGCGGTGACGTCACCAAGTGCGACGACGTTTCGAAGCTGGCGCCGTCGGATGACTGAACGCGCTTCTTTCTTATGCTTGAGAAAGAAGCGTTCAGTCATCCGACGGCGCCAGCTTCGAAACGTCGTCGCACTTGGTGACGTCACCGCGGCCTACGCTGTGCTCCGGGCCTCGTTTCCACTACCCCTCCGGACCAGCTGTCTCACAGCAAAAGAACGGACAGGTATAGGAGTGTCCTCGGAGAAAAAAGCCAGCACAAACTAGCCCGGATAGACGTCCCTCTAACCCTCCTCCCCTCAGCATCCGATCCAGTTATCTCCTTACCAGATTTCAAGATTTTATAATGTAAGTTTACACTGTTATTAGTGTAATAAAAGCTTCACTAACGTTTTAACCTGGAGGCGCCTTTTGTTTTCTTCTTCCTGTATACACTTTGAATGACAATTGCGCGGTCATATAACACCGTACACATAGGACATTTTTATAATTTGTCACACAAATAGAGATTTATTTTGGTGATATTTAATCATAACTGATGGGTTTTATTTTTTGCTACACAAAAAAACGTCTGAAGTGGTTCTGTTATCCTGACTGGGCATCATATGACATCCAGCAAGATAACATACCGACGCACGGCAGCAGGGGCACGTGGCGAGTGCGACGTATCAGTCTGACACACTCTACCTCTGATCGTGATAAGAAGCCTATGTGTGTGTGCGTGGTGCTGTTGTGTGTGGCGCAGTTGTGCTGTGTGCATGGTGGTGTTGTGGTCAGGGGCGGACTGACCATTGAGTCACTCGGGCACTGCCCCATGCCACTAGGGGGCCCCCCCCATCAGGGTTGCCAGGCTCAGTAAAACCAGGGACAGTATGTAAAAATCTATGTTTTTTTACATCTGTCCCTGATATGTCCGAAACCAACATGCTTTTGATGTGAAAAACCCGAGATTTTAGCTGCCCCGCCTCTGCACTGCCTCCTGGCGTGGTGGCCATCTGTAAGTCCAGGGGCCCCATAATCTTCTATTGCCCGGGGGCCCCATGAGTTGTCAGTCCGCCCCTGGTTGTGGTGTGTGTGTATGGATGTATGTATGTATGTATGTATGTATGTATGTATGTATGTATGTATGTATGTATGTATGTATGTATGTATGTATGTATGTATGTATGTATAAATATATATTGGGTGGTTGAATATATGTGGAGGGTGTATATTGGGGGGGGGGGGTGAATATATATGGGGAGATGGTGTAGATATATAAAAGCGGGGTGATGGTGTGTATGTATGTATGTATATTAGTGAGGGGTTAGCTCGGTAGCAGGGTGTGTGACCCCTTGGATGGGTTTACCACACACTGAACTTATACAGACTGGCAATCAAAAACGGTTGAAAACAACGTTTCTGGTTTATTTGTCCATCTTGCTGGAAAACAATTGCAAGTATCCAAACAGCATAAACAAAATCAAAACATAAAATAAATCCTAGCCACTTTGGGCGTCTACCTTCCACACAGGAACCTATCTATGAAGTCTAACACAGCCTAGCGCTGGATAGACAGTGCTGCTCATACAGCACAAACAATAGTCTTTGGACTTTTTATCACACAGAAAAGTCAATGGTCTTCACCTCTCAGGAGACTCTCTGGCACTGCTTCTCCTGTTCACACAGCCTGAGGCTAGGTTCACACTACTACACTACTTTCATCCTACTTTGCTCTGTGTTCAATGTTTCCCTATGAGAGCGTCTTGTAGTGTCCTACACAAGTCGGTCCGACTTTGAAAATGCTCCCTGTACTACTTTTGGTCCTACATTGATCCTACTTCAACCCATTGAATATCATTGAAGTCGGACCAAAGTAGTATCCTGTTCATGAAAGTAGGATGGATGTAGGACCAATGTAGGATAAATGTAGGACCAATGTAGGATGAAAGTAGTGTAGTAGTGTGAACCCAGCCTTCTTCTGGCCTCATTTGTAGCCGACGCCCTATAACAATCTGTGTATCGTCTAAACAAGGCAGAAATGCATGTCCCCTCAGTGACAACACCCAAAGATTTACCTGACTTCCTGTCACAATATATATGTACAAGTTCTAGCATTGCACCACAGGTTGATCTGGATAGGCACTAGAAGTCCCAGTAAGCATTGCACTACAGGTTGCTCTGGATGGGCACTACCGTTGCTCTGGATAGGCACTACAAGTCCCAGCATTGCACCACAGGTTGCTCTGGAAAAGCACTACAAGTCCCAGCATTGCAAAGCATGTTTCTCTGGATAGGCACTACAAGTCCCAGCAAGCATTGCACCACAGGTTGCTCTAGATGGGCACTACAAGTGCCAGCATTGCACTAAAGTTTGCTCTGAAAAGGCACTACAAGTCCCAGCACCAGCATTGCACTAAAGCAGTGTTTCTCAATTCCAGTCCTCAGGCCCCCCCAACAGGTCATGTTTTCAGGATTTCCATTATTTTGCACAGGTGATTTGATCAGTTTCACTGCCTTAGTAATCACCACAGCCTTTTCATCTGAGGGAAATCCTGAAAACCTGACCTGTTGGGGGGGCCTGAGGACTGGAATTGAGAAACACTGCACTAAAGGTTGCTCTGGTAGGAGGGATGTGAATATATCTGGGGGGATAGGAGGGGCGGTTATAGCATTGCACTAATGGTTGCTCTGGTGGCACTACAAGTCCCAGCACCAGCATTGCACTAAAAGTTGCTCTGGTAGGAGGGATGTGAATATATCTGGGGGGATAGGAGGGGAGGTAATCCCCTCCCTGAGCCCTGGTTATAGCATTGCACTAAAGGTTGCTCTGGTGGCACTACAAGTAGGGTTGCCACCTCATCCCTTTAAAACAGAACACATATTAATTACACAGGTTCTGTGGCCAATTAAAGGAGTTCTCTGACTTAAAACTTTTAACCCCCGCTGTGCCCGGGCTGTAAAACTATACAAAATAAACTTTCACTTACCTGCCTACGATCCCCCGTTGTTCCGATATCACCGTCCCGTTCTCCGGTCCCGGTCTCTTCCGTTTCCTGTGTGTCGGTGACTCATAGTGCGCTCAGCCTATCAGCGGCCGCGACAGGACATTGCTGCGGCCGCCGATAGGCTGAGCGCACTATGAGTCACCGACACACAGGAAGCGGAAGAGACCGGGACCGGAGAACGGGACGGCGATATCGGAACAACGGGGCATCGTAGGCAGGTAAGTGAAAGTTTATTTTGTATAGTTTTACAGCCCGGGCACAGCGGGGGTTAAAAGTTTTAGGTCAGAGAACTCCTTTAAGGTGGTAATTAGACTCATTTGGTGCCTTACCTGCATTAAATTAGCCTCAGAACCTGTGTAATTCATATGTGTTCTGTTTTAAAGGGATGAGGTGGCAACCCTAACTACAAGCACCAGCATTGCACTAAAGGTTGCTCTGGTAGGAGGGATGTGAATAGATCTGGGGGGATAGGAGGGGCAGTTATAGCATTGCACTAAAGGTTGCTCTGGTGGCACTACAAGTCCCAGCACTGCACTAAATCCCCTCCCTGAGCCCCGGTTATAGCATTGCACTAAAGGTTTCTCTGGTGGCACTACAAGTCCCAGCACCAGCATTGCACTAAAGGTTGCTCTGGTGGCACTACAAGTCCCAGCACCAGCATTGCACTAAAGGTTGCTCTGGTAGGAGGGATGTGAATAGATCTGTGGGGATCATGTACATATATTTTGTACAAGGCAAGTAATGCACATACCGTTAGCGCCGTCTGTTACCACTCTCTGTCTCTCAGTATCTCTCAATTTCTCTCGCTCTGAATGTCAAAGGATGGGTTCACTGCTTCCCGCTCTGTGTCTGGTAATACGTATGGATGGGTTCACTGCTTCCCGCTCTGTGTCTGGTAATACGTATGGATGGGTTCACTGCTTCCCGCTCTGTGTCTGGTAATACGTATGGATGGGTTCACTGCTTCCCGCTCTGTGTCTGGTAATACGTATGGCAATACGTCACTTCCGTGACAGATTGTGATGGGTTCACTGCTTCCTGCTCTGTGTCTGGTAATACGTATGGCAATACGTCACTTCCGTGACAGATTGTGATGGGTTCACTGCTTCCCGCTCTGTGTATGCTTTATCGTCACTTCCGTGACAAATTCTAATGGGTTCACTGAAGGGTAGTGTCGTGAATCCCCTGGAACGCATCACATTTGGCGTTGGAACGCATTACGCAGTTCGCCGCCACGTGACTTAGGCAGCATTCTGTGATAGGGAGCAAACGGTGACACTACACCGGTCTGTGCACGCTTTGTTTTGACAATTTTGTTTTCAGTGTGTCTGGTTCCAGCTGGAACTCAGAGATGCATTACTCCAAGTTTCTGACTGAATTTACTTCTGTGGCTAGACTGTATTAGCCCTGGTTCACACTGAAGCGATTTTGAATGCATTTCAGAACACACTAAATCACATGTCAAGGGAGATAGCATACAAGAAGAGAGAACAGCGCCCTCTAAGTGCAGCATATTTAAAACAGCTTTAATAAAAAATGGATTAAAAACACTCACATTTGAGTAGAGATAATCAGACATGTCAAGGGTTAAGTGTGTTTCATCCGCATTAGTCCTGGTGGAGTGTGTACATCACGGGCTGATGGTTGCGATCTGAGTCCTGTAGCTCTCCTGTCTACACTGAATGTGTACAGCGCTGGCAGGCGGCTGGGACAGGGATCGTAGAGGCTCCGTGATGGGATGATGTTGTCATCACTTCCAGTATTCAGGCTGGCGGGCAGCGGCTTCACAATCAAGACATGCATGTTCCTTCTTTGGACTTGAAAAGTGGCCATCTTAGATGTGGTATTTATACCATGTGGCAAGGGGGAGTGTGGGGGAGTGGCAAGGGGGAGTGTGGGGGAGTGGCAAGGGGGGAGTGGCACTCCTCCTCACTCCCCCTTGCCACTCCCCCACACTCCCCCTTGCCACATGGTATAAATTACCACATCTAAGATGGCCACCCTTCAAGTCTAAAGAAAGGACATGCATGTCCTGAGCTGCTGCCCGCCAGCCTGAATCCCGGAAGTGGCGACAACATCGCATTGCCAGTGCAGACAGGAGTGCTACAGGACTCAGATCTCAACATGCCTGGTTATCTCTACTCAAATGTGAGTGTTTTTAACTCCTTTTTATTAAAGATGTTTTAAATATGCTGCACTTAGAGGGCGCTGTTATCTTTCTTCTTTGTTTTCAGAGCCTCTTCTAGCTTTTTGGACTGGCAGCCATCTACTAACACTGCAACATTCCTGTATACCTCCTTACATGGACTATATCCCATATATGCACTCATATTGCTTTTAACCAGGGGTCAAGTCCTGGGGAAAAAAAGTGTGGGAACTCCCACCCAAGATCCACTCCCCCACCAAAAAAAAAAAGATGCGCTCATATGCATAACTACTAAATCGCATGTTTTTAAGCAAGTTCTTTCTAAATCCCGCGATAACTTGCGGCAGACCTCCGCAATGTCTCCTGGGAACAATGACAAAAGCTCCCAGGAGACATTGCGGCAATGAGGAAGTGATGGAAGACCTGCACACTACATGATGAATGCATATACAGGAAGCGGCCGATAACAAAGGATTACTTAGGTTCGCCTGCCCCTGACAGTGACTCGAGCTGGGCATCGCCGCTTAGTGAAGGATTGGCTCGGGCGGCTCGGCTGCTCTCGGCTGCTCTAGTCCTGCAAAGGGAACTGCGTTCCTGCTGTGAAAAAAGTGCAGAGACGCCGTTCCCACGTGTTCCCGCAGGACTTTAGCCCTTATTTTAACCCCTTCCCTGCCCATCCACTTTCCTTTTTATATATTTTATTCTTTTTAGACAGCTATATCCAGAGTGCGCCATATCAACCCACTGTTTTTTGTTTTATCTATTTCAAGGGAGATAGCATAGCTTTCTATGGAGGTCATTCACACCTATGCTTTCCAAATGTAATGGCCCGGATTCAGGTAGATTTGCCACTTTGTTACGGAGGCGCAGGGCAGCGTTTTTGCCCTGCGCCCCTGTAAATTTCCTGTGCTACCTGCGATTCACGGCGCAGTAGCTCCGTAAATTGCGTGTGCGCTGTGTAAACTTGCCCTGCGTAAGGGCGCCTAATGTAAATGATCCCGTAGGGGGCGGGAATCATTTAAATTAGGTGCGCTCCCGCGCCGAGCGTAGAGCGCATGCTCTGTCGGGAAACTTTCCCGACGTGCATTGCGGCAAATGACTTCGCAAGGACGTCATTTGCTTCAAAGTGAACGTGAATGGCGTCCAGCGCCATTCACAAATCACTTACGCAAATTACGTAAAAATCGAACGTCGCGACGCGGGAAAGACGGGTTTACTTTAGCATTGGCTGCCCCTGCTATTAGAAGGGGCAGCCTTACGCTTAACACGCCGTACGGAAACTACGTAAATTGCGTACGCAGGGCTCGCGCAACATTGTGAATCGTGTTAGTATGCAATTTGCATACTATACACTGAGCACAATGGGAGCGCCCCCTAGCGGCCATCGCAAGAATGCAGCCTAAGATATGCGTGGCATAAGAGCCTTATGCCACGCAGATTTTAGGCTGCAGTCGGCGTTGCGATGTTCCTGAATCAGGAGCATTCGTAACGCCGGGGCAAGTAAGCAATTGTGCTGTGTAACCTATGGTTACACAGGCGCAATTGCTTCTTGAATCCGGGCCAATGTGATTTCCAAAAGGGTCGTGTGCATGTTTGGTGTGATACGGTGCATTTTTTGAGCCCCGTAGACTTAAATGCAAACAGCAGTGAAAAAGCATAGGTGTTTAAATGCAATACGATTTTAGTGCGATAGAGGGCGAGACCACTCACCAAAACTAGGAATCTGGGTCATAGGAGTGCAGAAATAAGTGTTCTCCTGTCACCAGGAAGAGAAGTATAGCCCAAGAGATCTCCAAACTACGGCCCTCCAGCTGTTATGGAACTACACATCCCATGAGGCATTGCAAAACTTACATTCACAGTAATGACTAGGCATGATGGGAATTGTAGCTCCTGATCAACTGGAGGGCCATAGTTTGGAGACCCCTATAGCCAAAAAAAGCTTTAGTCCTGCTTCTCTTTTAAAAGTAATGCCAAGACCAGCAAGACTGTGCGAAAAAATCTTATTTTTTTTTTATTATAACTTACATGACACTATACAAATGTACAACATCCCTCAGATATAACACGCAAATAAAAACATTAAAAAGACGTACAAATTCTTCCCAAAATAATCATATGAATACACCAGTCCCTATATTATATTTGCATAGCATCAAAACATTTATATTCGTTTTTAGTTTTTTTGTTTTTTTTTCATAGTCTTTCCGGTGCAGAGGTGTTTAGGAAATATTTTTTCTTGCAGTTTTGTGTCCTACTTTACTTCCTCTTGTCTGCACGCTTAGTGGTGCTGGTTTATGTTTTAAAGGATTTGTTGATGTCTGTGTCCTTGCTATAGATTCCCATTCTCTAATTGTGTCTGGTGACCACGGTCAGGGCCGCCATTGGGAATTATGGGGCCCCTTACATCACAGCTTCAGTAATGGGCCCCCCGGAGCAGAGAACCGGGGGGGGGGGGTGGGTGCTGCCATTATGAATATATATAAGAAAAATTATAAAAAAGGGGGGGGGGGGTAGCCATTTGGGGCCCTGGGGACCTCTGGGCCATTTAATAAAATATATATATATATATATATATATATATATATATATATATATATATATATATATATATATATAATCTAAAAAAGGGGGGTTGCCATCTGGGGGCCTTGGACCTCTGGGCCCTTTAATATATATATATATAGCACTGACCCCCGAAGGAGCTGCTGGTTTGTTTTGGGTGGCATGTTACCTCTGTGACTCCGCCGTCTAGGGTAGTTGATGAGAGCCGTAGTAATGGAATGTCCACACAGAAGGTGTCTTTTTTTTGTGCTTTTATTTTCCCAACAAGGTAAAACAATAAAACTTGTGGTGAAGAGTAAAGATGCAGTAGGAGGAGAAACAGCAGATTCTGTCGTACAATAAGGAAACAGTTCTGCTTCCAACTACACTTTTTGTTTTCTTCGCCACTCCTGCAAGAGTGGTTTTAGTGTACCTGGGCAGGCCTCGCTCACTGACCTGGCAGCCAGAGTACTTTAAGGGAAGAAAGTCTCTGCCACAGACCCTCCCTAGAATTGAGATCACGGAGACATTCCTCCTTGACAAACTTTGGGCCCGAATCGTCTTCAGGTAGTTTGCAATTAGGTTACCAGGTGACTAACGTCCAGCCTCTCAGTGCCCAGTCACCTTGATCCCCGGTGGATTGTCGAGACCCTATTGGATCGCCAGCCTCTCTTGGCTCTCCTCAGGCTGACTCCCCACCGAACAGCCTCCTCTCAAAGGAAAAACGCTTGGGATCTTCTCAGGATTGGGGACTTAGTCGATCACTGGGGCCCAGCCACAGCTCAAACGTTCTGAACCAATGTGGTCCTGGAACCAGGAGCACCGCGTGGCACACGCTCCCCAGGTCGGTAGGCCATTTCGCCGGGGCTGCGATGTGGTCACCCTGAAGGTGAGTGTCACACCGGAAGAAGACCCCACCTCATTGGTGTCTGTTCCAGAAATACCCTCTCTCAGCATGCCCCGTGAGAGAACACTCCCTCCTGATTGGCTGCTGGTAAAAGGCACCCAAGCCTCAACTCCGCTGGGGCCACCTGTCGTTCCGGGGTGGAACACCCCAGCAACAGAACGAGCCCACAGCAGAGACAAGCTGAAAGAGACCCTACTCAACATTGCAATTAAAATCAGAGTCCTTACACTCTGATTATCCCTTAAATTTCGACCAGCACCGGTACTTGGAAGTAGTGTGTGTGTGTGTGTGTACAAGAAAAGGGGGTTGCCATTCGGGACCCTGGTGACCTCCGGGCCCTTTAATAAGGTGTGTGTGTAAGGGGGGGGGGTTGCCATCCGGGCCCCTTACAGGTGTACTACCTGTACCCCCCTGATGGCGGCCCTGAACACCCCAAAAAAAATTATACGCTCATATGCATAATTACTAAACCGCATGTTTTTTTTTTTGTCACTTCCTCGATGCCGCAATGTCTCCTGGGAACAATGACAAAAGCTCCCAGGAGACATTGCTGCATCGAGGCAGTGACGGAATACCCGCACACTACCCGATGAATCCATATACAGGAAGCGGCCAGTAACATAAAGGATTACTAAGGTTCGCCTGCCCCTGACAGTGACTAGAGCTGGGCATCGCCGCTTGGTGAAGGATTGGGTCGGGCGGCTCGGCTGCTCTTGGCTGCTCTAGTCCTGCAAAGGGAACTGCGTTCCTGCTGTGAAAAAAGTGCAGGAACTCCGTTCCCACGCGTTCCCGCAGGACTTGAGCCCTGATTTCCCCTCACTTTGGAAAGCTTTCTTCTCGCCTCCTGCTTCCTGGTGTCTCTGGGACAGGAAGTGACTAGAGATGTCCCATAAAAAATAAAAAAAACAGTGGGGGTTTTAAACTTTGACTACACTATCCAAATCAAAAAACATTTACCAATAGATACTTATCTGCAGTGTGGTTTGCAGGGCGGTCCAGGGCTTTGCTGTGCTATTGGATAAGGTCAGATTTTCCAGCCCTGGGTCCGTTGCATTTCTGCTTACCGATTGAGGTGCTATTCAGGTCTGAATTTTAGCCTGAATTCTCCCTTGAACCAGACCCAACAATGCACAGGACACTTTTGGATTCCTCAGTTATGTGTGAACTGGCTCCATTGAAAACCGGTCATACTTGCATGTCATGCGAATTGGATGCAGTAAAAACCGCATTCCAATTCTCACATAAGTGAACCCAGCCTTAGGGTCTGAATCCTAAGATTGGCTGAACGGAGTTACAAATTCTTTGGCAGAGAAAGTAGTTCACATATGTTTTTATTTATTTGTTTGCCTGGAATTCAACTTTAACCACTTCCCGACGGCCGTACGACTATTGACGGCCGCAGGGTGGTTCTAATTCTCTGAGGCGCCGTCAATTGACGTCTGCCCCTTTGCTCGTTCCCCGCGCGCGCTCCTGAGCGCGCAGCGGGGAACTGCTGTGCTGGCCGTGTCCCTTGGACACAGCCAATCACAGATCGCCGTGAACGGCCAATCGGAGTGGCCGTTTCCTAGGCGATCTGTGCGGCCAATGAGAGATGATCTCATATGTTTACATATGAGATCATTTCTCATTGCCGGCTCTCGCAGACAGCGGTGCTGTCAGGGGAGAGAGGAGACGGATCTGTGTCTCTTGTACATAGAGACACAGATCGGTCACCCCCCCCAGTCACCCCCCTTCCCCCACAGTTAGAACACTAATATAAGGCTACACATTTAACCCCTTCCTCACCCCCTAGTGTTAACCCCTTCCCTGCCAGTCACATTTATACAGTAATTAGTGCATATTTATAGCACTGATTGCAGTATAAATGTGAATGGTGCCAAAAATGTGTCAAGTATCGGATGTGTCCGCCATAATGTCGCAGTCGCAATAAAAATCGCAGATCGCCGCCATTACTAGTAAAAAAATAAATAAAAAAAATAGTCGCTTATTGCGATTTTTTTTTTTTTTTTTTTTTACTAAAAATATGTAGAATACGTATCGGCCTAGACTGAGGATAACATTTTTTTTTTTTTTAAATTGAGCTATTTATTATAGTAAAGTAAAAAAAATATATTTTTTTCAAAATTGTCGCTCTATTTTTGTTAGCGCAAAAAATAAAAACCGCAGAGGTGATCAAATGCCACCAAAAGAAAGCTCTATTTGTGGGGAAAAAAGGACGTCAATTTTGTTTGGGAGCCACGTCGCACGACCGCGCAATTGTCAGTTAAAGCGACGCAGTGCCAAATCGCAAAAAGTCCTCTGGGCAGGAAGGGGGTTTAAGTGCCCAGTAAGGAAGTGGTTAAAGTGATCAGTCTCTCCCTCCTAAAGCTATGTGCAAACATGCTTTTTCCCTTTTGCGTGTGCCATAGTGTGCTGTATTGTATGTCAACATGAAATTGTTATGTCAAAACAATTTGCCTTAGACGCCTATACAACATACACATAGATTAAGTCATTGTCTCTGGAACAAGACAAAAAGGATTGTGGCGCAGGCATAACTGTATAGAAACTCATTACTACTATTGGACACATTAGCCCTTATGGCCTATAACAGATTGTCAGCACGGGGCCAGAATTTTTATACAATGTTCTGCAATTTCCTTTGACTGTGACCAACTATTCAAGTTTCTGACAGAAAAAAACTCCTGCTTTAAAATTGTATAAAGTTGATCTATAAACAAACTGCAAAGTTTGGTCAACATCAGAGGTGGCCCATCCATTAGGGGCAACAAAGCGCCGCCCCCTTTATCCACGGCTGCCACCCCCATGCTCTATCCACGGCCACTATTTTGCAGGACACCGCCACCCCCTATTCATGGGTCTTGGCCCTTTCAGGATGCCGGGCATGTGAATTACAGCTGCAGGGGTGCGTTTTTGAAGCACCTGATTAGAGCCAGAGGCTCTAATAGGCTTCAAAATAGGGTGAGCTTGTGGCGCAGAGCATTGCACCAGGAGCCACCCAGGTGTTACAACAGCTGGGTGGAAACACTGATCCTCAATCCGACCAATCAGAAGCAGGCCTGAGACCTGTTTTTCAATTGGTCGAAAAGAGGAGTCCCAATTGGCCGCCGAGAAGGAAGGAGGGAGGGAATGGAAGCCACTGTGATGCCTGGGGAGAGCAGGGGAAGGGGAAGTTGTCATCGCCGCCGCTGCTGCTGAGCAAAAGAAGCCGCCGATGAAGCACATGAGAAACACTGCCCACCAGTGCTGCTGGCTTACCTCCTCTCCTCCCGGTTGCTGTGGGGGATGTTTCAATTTGGAGACCAGGGCAAGGGGCTAGTAAATATGTCACTCACTGTTCATTCATAACTGAAGCATAGTAAACTTTGTTTACTATGCTTCAGTTTGTGATTGAACAGGAAGCCACTAAGCACAGAGCACTTCCCATTCATTCACTGTCCTGTGTAGCTGAGGCTGCAGAGAAAGGCATGTGTTTGAGCTTTGGGATGCACACCCTGATGCAATAGGCTGCGCACACCTATGATGTGAACACACCACAAATGCATGTACTGTAAATACAACTTAGTAGGAAAAAAAACATAAATGTAAAAAAAAAGCGTTGCAAATACATTGTAATTGCATGTAAATGCTTACGTGGAACTCGCACTGCGTGTGGAATTTGAGTTGTAAATGAACCCTTACTGCTACACTAAAGGACTGGTAAATAATAACATGAATGCTGGAAGTATTTCAAGTATGGATGTTACCACTTTGTATAACTTTGTAGAACTGGTTTTGCCAGAGAAACTAACAACTACAGTACTGTGAAGATTGTTGTAATAATTAGAATATCATGCTTTAAATACTCGGGGACCCAAAATGTCTTAAATGTTTCCAAATAGTTTTTTTACATACAGCAATGTAAAGCCATATAGTGCTTCAGTTTCCTCTTTTATTTTTGAAGGCTTTATCTTTAAAGTGTATCTAAACTGAAAACCAAAAATGTTATTTACTGCAGCTTACTAGTTCTTGGTGTGGCTTAATTTTTTAAGCTTTTTTGCCTTATTTTCACCTGGTAATCCTGCAAATAACACACTTCCCAGTGGCGGCTGGTGCTCAAATTTTTTTGGGGGGGGGGGGGGGGCGCAAACGGGAAAAAAAAAAATTCCAGCCTCACTGTGCCATCAAACACAGCCACTGTGCCATGCCACCAAATGCAGCCACTGTGCCATCAATTGTCACCACTGTGCCATGCCATCAAACACAGCAACTGTGCCATCAATTGTCACCACTGTGCCATGCCATCAAACACAGCAACTGTGCCATCAATTGTCACCACTGTGCCATGCCATCAAACGCAGCCACTGTACCATCAATTGTCACCACTGTGCCATGCCATCAAACACAGCAACTGTGCCATTAATTGTCACCACTGTGCCATGCAACACAGCAACTGTGCCATCAATTGTCACCACTGTGCCATGCCATCAAACGCAGCCACTGTGCCATCAGTTGTCACCACTGTGCCATGCCATCAAACGCAGCCACTGTGCCCCTCAATTGTTGCCACTGTGCCAATTGTCACCACTGTGCCCTTTAATTGTCACCACTGTGCCCATTGTCACACTGTGCCCCATGATGCCACTGTGCCCATTGTCACACTGTGCCCCATGATGCCACTGTGCCCATTGTCACACTGTGCCCCATGATGCCACTGTGCCCATTGTCACACTGTGCCCCATGATGCCACTGTGCCCATTGTCACACTGTGCCCCATGATGCCACTGTGCCCATTGTCACACTGTGCCCCATGATGCCACTGTGCCCATTGTCACACTGTGCCCCATGATGCCACTGTGCCCATTGTCACACTGTGCCCCATGATGCCACTGTGCCCATTGTCACACTGTGCCCCATGATGCCACTGTGCCCATTGTCACACTGTGCCCCATGATGCCACTGTGCCCATTGTCACCACGGTGCCCCATGATGCCACTGTGCCCATTGTCACCACTGTGCCCCATGATGCCACTGTGCCCATTGTCACCACTGTGCCCCATGATGCCACTGTGCCCATTGTCACCACTGTGCCCCATGATGCCACTGTGCCCATTGTCACCACTGTGCCCCATGATGCCACTGTGCCCATTGTCACCACTGTGCCCCATGATGCCACTGTGCCCATTGTCACCACTGTGCCCCATGATGCCACTGTGCCCATTGTCACCACTGTGCCCCATGATGTGACTGTGCCCATTGTCGCCCCTTTCCCTGTAAAAAGCACTTACCTGAAGCTTCCATGTCCTCCCTCGATGTCTTCTGCCGCCGTGGTGAAGCTTCAGCCAATCAGGTTCCTGGTAACCAGAATCCGGGAACCTGATTGGCTGAAACGGCCGTCAGTCTTATGCAAGGAACGCAGATTGCCTGCGCTCCGAGTATAGACATCCGAGAGCCGGAGGGCGGTACTGGAAAAGTCTATCAGAGCTGCTGGCTTTGATAGGCAGTTCCTCTCAGCCAACCAGCTGCCGCTATTCGGGTAACCGGCGTCCCATGTCTGTTTATATGAATAGACCAGGCAGCTGGCAACCAACAATAACATACATTCGTGCATTTATGCACAAATGTGTGTTATTTGCGAGAGGGGGTGGCGCTGCAGCGCCCTCTATAGACGGCCGCCAGAACTGCGGTTAAAATGTCAAAATGACATTTTAGCCGAATAAAAGTTCTTAACCCTCCTGGCGGTATTCCCGAGCGTGACTCGGGGTGGGTTTTTTGTGCCAAAATCGGTAACCCCGAGTCACGCTCGGGGTAGCTATGCAGAGCCTGCAGCGCGTGCTGGCTTACCTTGTTCCTGGATCCAGCGATGCCACCGCGCTGTGTGAGCGAGCGGGACCTCGCTCGATTCAGTGTCCTCCTGTGCCGCCGATCTCCGTTCCCTGCGATGTTACGACGCACGGGGGCGGAGATCGGCGCCAAATTCAAAAAGGTAAACAAACACTATACATACTGTTATCTTATAGATTACAAGAAAGTAAAAAAAAAAGTTAAAACCTGCGCTAGGATATCAGAGGTAAAAAGCTGCTGCCTCCCTGGAATCTGTCCCCTAAGGGGCAGAGATGGATGGTGGATATAAAAATAGGGATAGTGGCGCTGCTTATATAAGCACTATAAAAGGAGCTAGATAAGGGGTAGTTATCATAACCTCCAGATAGAGCGCTGGGTGTGCAGTATGTTCTGATATTGCTCCTCAAAGACCTACAGTCGTTAAGGTCCGCAGCTCAAAGATGCTACTGATAGAATAATAGATTACAATATCCTCTATGTACAAAACTCCAATGTATGCTATTCAATGCGCTAGCATATAGTAGATTGTAATCTATACCTAGGTAGCTATATGAGGTATCTACTGCAGATAATGTAATCCTGATAATAAGCATTCACTAGATAGTAACAGGTGTATATAACGGGAATACAGCTAATTGCATAAATCAGATACAAATCAGCCCAATCAGTCATACACGCCTCTCCTTGGACCAAACTGTCCAGGCGCGGTAGTGATAGGTGGGCTCCTGCCCCCTTTAAAGAAAAAAAGGGGAAAAAAGGGTTAATGCTGTAAACGTGCCCCAGATGGTGCAGTAAGTGGACTATGAGTGCACACTGGTTATAACATCTATATATGAAATATAATGTCCATCCTGGGGAAGAAAAACCAATGCACAAACTGTCAAATATATATATAGTTCAACATTCTTCTTTCTGTGATCGAAACCATAGGGAAATGTACAAGGGATCTTGATAGATTGATGAAAGTCCAGCAGACAGGTGGGTGTGAAAGTAGTGCCTGTCACACAACTCCGAGTGCTCCCGGTGCTCCCCTCAGGCTACCCCACTCACCAGATAGAAGTCCCCTCTTGGGGTGATCCGTGTGTATCGGGGGTTCAGGAAACCACTGCTACTGGATGCTGCTGGGTCCCTCCAAACGAGTGTGGTTCTGCTATAAGCCCGGATAGTGTAGCTCCCTTGGTCCCTCGGATAAGAAAAAAGCACATACGGGGGGCTCCGATAGTGTAATAAGATTTTGACAGCTTGGTCTTGTAAAAAACACTGGTTTATTCAAAAAGCATGTGGATGCAAGCCACTCACAAGGAAAATATATAAAAATAAAAAACTTATAAAAAATATATTAGAGCTCAAAGATAAATGTGGCAATGTCCGCACCTGCTGGCTGGTATTGAGGTATACGGGCTAACTGCCAATAAAACGATAGTCCCCTGAAAATAAGTGGGCAGGGGACACCAATTACTAAAATAAAAAAGGGAAAATAAAATCACTCGTAGCTAAAGTGGCTGGCTTCAATTCGCCGTAAGTTTCAGCTCAGCCTAGCTACACAGAGTGATAGCGTGTGTGTCCTAGGTAGTGGCGTGCGTTCCAGCCAAACCACCTCTCGTACACCCGGAAGTGACGTCACACGTACAGGCCTGACATACGTTTCGAATTTGCTATTCGTCTTCTGAGGCTTGTCAGCGTGGCGTCAGCTGTTATTTATAGGAGTCGCAGAGCAATGTTAGTGGTCCCTGCCCCCGGGGGGTATCCAATCACTACACTCCATCCTTGGACTTCTGTCCAATGGGAATGCTCTAGGGAAAATACAGTTTTTTACCCCGGGAAATGTCACCGCAGCTCTGCGTCTCCTCCTCTTGTCAAAATACAAAGTTACCAGGTCATCTACTGTGCTATCCATATGCAAACGGAGGCCATATGCACCAAAACAAGAAACCAATTAATATATGTTCTAGCGTGCATAGACCTCGGAATGGAATTTCTGTCATCTTTATGCACATAGGTAGATGAAGAGTGTTAGTCATTATGAACAGATACATTAGGTTTAAAGTTAAATAAATAGAGATTGCTACATTTAATGACTACCAGGAGTGTGGAATATTGCTGAGTACAGCTGGGACCCAAGGCTAATAGGTACCATCCATACAGGTACAGTGTGTGACCGGGGGGTCATAGTAAGGGAGACAAAGGTCGAATGAGATCTAAACGGGATTTTAGTAATTGGTGTCCCCTGCCCACTTATTTTCAGGGGACTATCGTTTTATTGGCAGTTAGCCCGTATACCTCAATACCAGCCAGCAGGTGCGGACATTGCCACATTTATCTTTGAGCTCTAATATATTTTTTATAAGTTTTTTATTTTTATATATTTTCCTTGTGAGTGGCTTGCATCCACATGCTTTTTGAATAAACCAGTGTTTTTTACAAGACCAAGCTGTCAAAATCTTATTACACTATCGGAGCCCCCCGTATGTGCTTTTTTCTTATCCGAGGGACCAAGGGAGCTACACTATCCGGGCTTATAGCAGAACCACACTCGTTTGGAGGGACCCAGCAGCATCCAGTAGCAGTGGTTTCCTGAACCCCCGATACACACGGATCACCCCAAGAGGGGACTTCTATCTGGTGAGTGGGGTAGCCTGAGGGGAGCACCGGGAGCACTCGGAGTTGTGTGACAGGCACTACTTTCACACCCACCTGTCTGCTGGACTTTCATCAATCTATCAAGATCCCTTGTACATTTCCCTATGGTTTCGATCACAGAAAGAAGAATGTTGAACTATATATATATTTGACAGTTTGTGCATTGGTTTTTCTTCCCCAGGATGGACATTATATTTCATATATAGATGTTATAACCAGTGTGCACTCATAGTCCACTTACTGCACCATCTGGGGCACGTTTACAGCATTAACCCTTTTTTCCCCTTTTTTTCTTTAAAGGGGGCAGGAGCCCACCTATCACTACCGCGCCTGGACAGTTTGGTCCAAGGAGAGGCGTGTATGACTGATTGGGCTGATTTGTATCTGATTTATGCAATTAGCTGTATTCCCGTTATATACACCTGTTACTATCTAGTGAATGCTTATTATCAGGATTACATTATCTGCAGTAGATACCTCATATAGCTACCTAGGTATAGATTACAATCTACTATATGCTAGCGCATTGAATAGCATACATTGGAGTTTTGTACATAGAGGATATTGTAATCTATTATTCTATCAGTAGCATCTTTGAGCTGCGGACCTTAACGACTGTAGGTCTTTGAGGAGCAATATCAGAACATACTGCACACCCAGCGCTCTATCTGGAGGTTATGATAACTACCCCTTATCTAGCTCCTTTTATAGTGCTTATATAAGCAGCGCCACTATCCCTATTTTTATATCCACCATCTTCTAGATTACAGTACTGTATGTAAAAAATACACACCCCCCTTGTCTCTAGTGGTCTGCCCAGTGTCCTACATGTACTTTTATATAATAAAAACTGTTCTTTCTGCCTGCAAACTGTAGATTGTCCATAGCAACCAAAAGTGTCCCTTTATGTCAAAAATGGTTCTAGAGCAGCTAGAAAACAGCGATAATAAATTATAATCACTTGCAGAATTGTGCGATAGCGATTTGTGGGGAAATTCGTCATAAAAAAAAAATGACAGCAACAATTCTGCAACTGGGCAAATTTCAGTGATTTTGAGTTGATTACATTGAATAATTTTTATTAGAATTATATTATTATTTGTTATAATTTATTATATTTTGTTTTTAAAAAAGTCATGCCCGGGATACCTATTAGACTCTTGGTCAAATTTAAGTGAGTTATTCCTAAGGATTACAGGCCTACAGTATAAAACGCCAAATTTCCTTGCAAATAATGGTACCGCTTTCAGCATCTTTTTTCTGAAAGAATTATACCGCCAGGGAGGTTAAAGGGACCGTTTTTTTTTTTGTTTTGTTTTTTTGTGTGACTGCAGGAGGGGGGGCGGCGCCCGTGTGTCCTTATGGACGGGCCGCCACTGCTTCCAATCCCTAGGTGGCTACAACATTCCATCAGGCTGCCAATATTAAAATGACATGCATCTTGCAAGCTGCTGTGGTGCAAAAACTGAAACCCAAAATAATACGGTATATACCGTATTTTCCGGCGTATAAGACAACCTTTTGTACTTAAAAATATCCCCCAAAAATCGGGGGTCGTCTTGTACGCTGGTACCTGTATGCAGAGTCAGACTGCGGGTGTCCATTGTTCAAAAGCCGTGCCTCCTCCTCGTCCTGTTCCGTGATGGGCGGAACACTCAGTTTCCCAGCAGAGCCTGTGTTCAGTGTTCCGCCTATCACGGACGCCCTCTCGTCCGAGGGAGTCCTTTTAACAATTCTTAGAATCCCATATATGGAGTATTCCACCTTCAGTGCTTAGAAAAAAACACTGCAACATGACCACCACCAGGTGTGCTCAGCTATTTGACCTCACATACTATGTTTGGTCAGATTGTGCTTTTTGTCCCTTTTACTGGACCATGGATGATGCTTTAGTTTGCCCATTGTTATCTTCCACAATCTGGTACACACCTCCTCCTTTACTCCACTCAGCACCATGCAAGCAAAAAACTAAATATAGTGCTTATCCGTTTTTAAACTTTTTTTTTTTTCTATAAACCACCACACTTGTCTATTGCTTACCGCACTTCATTATTCCAATCAAGCATTGGAATAAGTCCCTCCCCTAAGCATTTTGTCACACAGCGGGGGCTTTGTCACGTGGATCTTGACGAAACACGTAGGGGTAATTTTAGATGAATTCACAATGGTCAGTGGTTTATTCTGAGCGCTGAAGATGGAATACTCCATATATAATCTAAGAAGAATTGTTGAGGTCTGTACAGAGGATCTTGGTTTCCATCAGGCTGAACCATGGCACTAGCTGCACAGAGTTTGCATGTTCTCCCTGTGGGTTTCCCCCTCACTTTCCAAGACATGCTGGCAGGTTAATGTGTACAATTGTGAGCTAGGGACCTTGGATTGTAAGCTTCTTGAGGCTGGGGATTAGAGGGAATGTACAATTTACTGTATATGTAAAGTGCTGCATAAATTCATGGTGCTATAGAAGTAATTGTAATAAATCTTCATTGGATAGGGGGAAGGGCAACAGGTGTTTGTTGAAAATGTTCTTAGCTTGAAAAGAAAAAAATAATGCCGACACCATATCTAAGGACTATAAAGCTGCAATATATTATTTTAGTTCTTCAAACTAGTTATCCTTTAATCTGAATCCCAAACATATTGACTTTGCACCTGGTAAAGCGTTCATCAAGCTGTAAATCGTTATAAAGTAAGCAGAACTTTTATTTTTACGTGCCAACGTTTGGGGTTTGTACAATCTTTTCATTCTGTGCAATGAACCTAGTTTTATAACCATAGTTAGTGTTACTAACCCACAACAGTAAAATCAGTATATGCAGAATAGCATGCCTGTTATACTCCCTGTGGAAACTAAGGGGTTAATCCTCTGCATTGTGTAAAAAGGCTGTTTGATGTATGCACAGATGCTCCCCTTCCTGCACTGTCCCCCTTGACAAGTCCTGATAAGACACAGTGAGTGGAGTCACGCTGCACATGCTTAGTTTGGTCTCTGTTGCTGGAGGGAACCTTTCCTGTTTGATTGGAGCTAGTCAGGTCACATGATATGACATCACACATTTGGGAGTGTATATAGATGCTAAATGACAGCCCAGCTCCTCCATTCTTCTCCATTCTCAGTAACAAAGAGCACAGTGGGTGGGATGTCACATCTTGATTGATGATCCACCTCCCATTAAAGCATATGGACACCGGCTTTAGTGGGTTTCAAGAGGCAGTGATTCCCATAAATTGGATAACACTACTGTACATGCTACTGCATTGTTCTATATTACACATGCAACAATCAGCTATGTCAATTCCACCTGGCACTCCACTGCCACCTTGCTAACACCCTACCCCATGTCATCCCAATCTTAACCCCACCTAGTATACCCCTGTACCACCTTGCTAACACTCTGTGTCCTGTCATCATTCCACCTAATGGCTTTAATTCTAACAAAACGCCTTGGATGCAGTCCATGTCAATGAGGTACCACGCACCCCAACCCTGTATACTGGTCGATCGACTTCTAGGATGTCTTAGATCTATTAATGCTAATTTAATACCGGATTTCTGCCCTACTACGAAGTCAACTTTTCCCTGAGGGGGAAAAACGCGAGTAGAGGTGGAAGAACATTGAGGACACACGGGGTACAGTATTTTCTGTCTATTTACTGTCATTTTCAATGTGAAACATGTTTAATAGTTTTATTGCAGGCATGGTGTTTATATAAAAAAAAAAACTACATTACACCTGTTGGCACTTTCACATTGCCTCATTTCATTGCAGGCATGGTGATTTTTTTTTAAATGAAATATATTATACATGGGCTATATGGGTTATTATTGATAACTGTATACTTCAATACTTCAGTTTGGCCACAGTGCAGGTGTAGCGCGGTGTACCTGCGGTTTTCATGTGGTTTCTCAGACTTCTATTATGTTGCTCATTTTTGGTGTGCTTTCAGAAAATGTACCAAAAATGTACTACATAATAGAAGTTTATGAGAAACCACATGAAAACTGCAGGTACACTGCGCTCCACCTGCACTGTGACCAAACTGCAGTATTGAAGTATACAGTTATCATTATCAATATTAACCCACATAGCCCGTGTATATTATATTAAAACATTTTTAAAAAGGCACAGTAAAGAAAAGTTTAATAAGATATATATATATACATATATATATATATATATATATACGCATATGTAGACCGTATTCCCAACACACATGTGAGGTATCACTGCACATGTTAGAGCGAGTGCAATAATTCTAGTGCTAGACATTCTCTTTAGCTCTAAACATGTAGGGCCAGATTCAGATAGAATTGCGTAAGTTTCGGCGGGCGTAGTGTATCTCAGATACACTACGCCGCCGTAACTTAGAGCGGCAGGTCCTGTATTTAGAAAGAACTTGCGGCGTAGTGTAACTGGTCCGGCGTAAGCCCGCCTAATTCAAAGTAGGCATGCAGTGGGCGTGTTGTATGCTAATGACTCGTGACCCCACGTAATTGACGCTTGCACCGTCCGTAAAAGTATCCGAGTGCGCATGCTACAAATTGCACCACAAATAGTCAATGCTTTAGACGTGAACGTAACTTGCGCACAGCCCTATTCGCGTACGACTTACGCAAACGACAAACGAAGCAAAATTCGACGCTGTCCCGACGTCCATACTTAATATTGGCTATGCCTCATATAGCAGGGGTAACTTTACGCCGAAAAAAGCCTTACGTAAATCAATGCGCTGGGCGCAGGTACACTTCTAAATCGGCGTATCTAGCTCATTTGCATATTCTATGCGGAAATCAACGGAAGCGCCACCTAGCGGCCAGCGTAAATATGCACCCCAAGATACGACGGCGTAGGAGACTTGCGCCGCTCGTATCTAGGCAACAGTGAGGCGTATCTGATTCTATTAATCAGGCACAGATATGCGATACATCACTCTGAAACAGTCCTCGGACACAGGACACAGGAAGACTGCTGATCAGTGGTGAGGCAGGACGCTCTCAAACGAGTCGGCTTCACCTCGGGGATAGCACGCTGCACGACGCCTCTGGCGTCTCAGGGATAGATCAGTCAGTCAGGCAGGGTACGTCCGGCCATCCTGCAGGACCCAGGATCTCCGTGGATCTTCAGGTTCTCCTCTCTCCCATCCCCTTTGGCTCCTCTCAGGGTAAGGCCCCACCATCTGGCCAGGTCTGTCCTCCGACCCGGTGGATCGAATGCGGCCGTCCTTTTCAGGATAAGCCGCGGCTTTCGATCCCGGGAAACGGACGACCGACACCCCCCCATTGCACCCCCATCGCATCCCAAATCTGCACTGCCATCTCCCCGCTACCCCCCCTGCCATGCTCTACCATTTGGGGGCCCGAAAAAACCCTGCTACTGGTTAGCGGCTGCCGCATCCAGGAAAGTCTGCGGCATCAGCCGCGGCCTAGCGGGACTAACGTGATTCTCCCTGCTTATATCCACACAACACACCAAAAAAAAAACAGGCCCCCAAGGACTCTCACCGCGCCGCCCCTGCAGGTCCCCCTCTCTCCCCCTTCACCATGCCCGTACCCCTTCACCATGCCCCTTGGTTAACCCCAGGGGCACTTATCAATTGATCCAGGGTTTCACCGATCACCAGTCAGGGATCAGGAAGGAATTTTTTCCCAGGTCACTGCAGATTGGCATAGCACACCAGGGTTTTTCGCCTTCCTCTAGACCAATTCAGGGTGGGAAGACTTAAGCGAGTGACGATTCACTTGGTTACTCTTCCTCCCAGTGCCCGCAAAAGCCCCCTTATCATCACTTCCCTGCGTCTTTTCTGCAATCATGGGTTATCTGAAGTATTCTGCAGAAACCATTTGGGAATTAAAACCATTCGCCTCTACACTTCCTACGGTCACCAAAAAAGCTCTGAAGAGGGAGCAACTGTTAAGAATCAATCGACGATTAACAGTAAAAAATTGCATGCAGGTACACCAGCCCAAACGCATATCGTGCGCTTTGGTTAACACAAGATCGGCAGTAAAACACTGTCAAGAAATCTATGATTTCATCCTCCAACACGATCTAGATTGCCTCTTCATCACAGAAAGCTGGCTTACAGCCGACTGCAACACCATTCTGGGAGAACTGGTGCCAGCAAATTATCGCATTCAAATGCAGAACAGAGTGGGGCAAAGAGGGGAGGCCTGGCGGTGATCCACAAGACTCGCCTCTCGATCACCAAACCAGTCCTTAAAAACTTGCTTCCATTCATGGAAACCCTCACTCTACAGCTGCAAACAAATCCCCAAGACATGGTCCATATTCTACTTTGCTATAGACCACCGGGCCCAAAAACGCACCTTCTCACATCGTTGACAGAATTCATCTCCTCATACACCCTAAGCATCAAACACCTTTTGGTGCTTGGGGATTTCAACCTTTGGGCCAACTCATCGCTGGACCCCGTAGCCGACGCCTGCATTGACCATCTGGAAGGATTAGGTCTGCAACTAATACTAGGCCCTACTCATGCCTCAGGTAATACGCTCGATCTCATTTTCAAACAAGATTTGGAAATTGACGTCTTGGAAAATGAGCCACTACCATGGTCCGATCACCATGCCATTAAATTCAAAATCACCAAGAACGCCAGGCCAAAAAAAACGAGAACCGGTAACGACTCACTGGACCAGATCTCAGAGGAAGCTCCACTCGGAACTCTTCAAAACACTAGGGAACAAAATAAAAACAATCCAACAAAAACAAACAGCCACAGAAACACTTGACGCCATCAACAAGGCGCTGCTACAGTCAGCTGACTTGGTGGCACCAAAACGCAAAACTCCCATCCGGAAAAACTCCAGCTGGTTTAATGACCAGCTGACGTTGCTAAAGCAAGAGCGTAGAAGAGCAGAAGCTGCTTGGAAAAGGAGCTCTTCAGAGGAAAACCACACCATTTACAAGATAATAACAAAGAAATATCACAAATCTTTATGGCCAAAAAAATTCACTTCTCCAACATCATCGCAAATGCCCTGAACTGCCCCCGTGAACTCTTCAAGCTGGTTTCGCAGACGCCCATCACCCACCCATCACCATCAATGCCACTAAAACCATCATTGGGACTCTGCGTAATGGCACAGCACCCAATGATATCATTCCCACAAAACTGCTGAAAGAAAGTGCCGATATACTGGCACCAGCTATCACGCAGCTCATAATCCAATCATTCCAGGGGGGCATGGTGCCCACCTTGCTGAAACCAGGTACAATAAAACCAATCCTAAAAAAACACCCTTGACCCCAAAGACCCGAATAACCGGAGGCCCATAACAGGTCTCAATGTTTTCTCCAAGATAATGGAGAAAGAAGTTGTATAACAACTGCAAATGCATTTAGACACCCATAAATTACTAAACACGTTCCAATCAGGCTTCCGTCCGGGTCACGGAACAGAAACGGCGCTGCTCAAAATATGGGATGACGCTCTAGAGGCCGCAGATGAAGAAGAATCTTGTCTCCTGATACTGCTGGACCTAAGCGCGGCTTTTGACACTGTAGACCACAGACTACTACTAGCTAGGCCAGCTGAAGTGGCCAGAGTAGCGTAAGGTGATTTACTCTGGTTCTCCTCCTTCTTGGAAAACCTGTCACAAACAGTGAAACTAGGATCTTTCGCTTCTGAAAAACGTACGTTATCATGCGGAGTCCCTCAGGGATCTCCCTTGTCACCCCTATTCAATATCTACCTCTGCCCCCTCTTTAAAATCATCAGGAACCAGAAGCTTCTTTATCACTCCTATGCAGACGACACTCAACTGTATTTCCGCATCTGCAACAAAAAGGATCATTCTCTTGGACTAGAGAAATCCCTCGCTCTAATAGATAGCTGGATGACATCCAGTTATCTTAAGCTCAATGGTTCAAAAACAGAACTTCTCCTGTTTCACTCAAACCGAAAGTCCCCCCGCGTCAACCTGAACCCCCCCGCCCATTCTGGGTAAAAATATCACCCCTAGCACCAAAGTCAAGTCTCAGAGTCATTTTTGACTCCTACATGACAATGGATGCACAAAAAGGGTCTGTAGTCAGCGGATCCCATCTGCTGCGCCTACTACGCTGACTCGCCCCCTTTATCCCGAAAAAGGACATTCCAGTCGTAGTGGGAACAATCAATTCCAGACTGGACTACGCAAATGCCCTCTATCTAGGACTCCCCAAATACCAAATAACTTGTTTGCAAGTCGTTCAAAATACGGCCGCTCGATTAGTGACTGGCAAAAAAACATGGGAATCAATCTCGCCTTCGATGAGAGCCCTTCATTGGTTGCCAGTAAAAGACAGAATCACTTTCAAGGCACTCTGCCTAACGCACAAGTGTATTCACGGAAATGCCCCCCAATATCTATGCAAAAAAATAAAAGCACATAACCCAAATCGCATTCTGCGATCCACAAATCAAAACCTACTCCAAATACCCAAAGCCAAATACAAGTCCAAAGGAGATCGAAGATTTGCAGTCCGGGGACCTCGGCTGTGGAATGCGCTACCAACTACCATCCGATTAGTCAGACCACTTGGCCTTCAGGAGAAAGATTAAAACCCATCTCTTCTGAGGTCAAGGGGTTTTCCTTACCCATGGAATTGAAACCGCACCCAGAGGCGATTCAGTTCGCATGTGTTGCGCTTTACAAGTTTTCCACTCACTCTGGAGATACGCCATCGTAACTCCTTTCTGAATCTGGCCCGTAACCTGTAAAGGTTTTTTTAAAGCCTTGCTTATGGAGATTTTTTTACACATTTTTGGTTTGGTGTGCCTTGAGATTCTGACAGATTTTAAAGGGTGCCTTGGTAAAAAAAGGTTGAAAAACACTGATCTATATATCAATCTATATCTAATGTTTTGTAGTGTAACAGTAAACTGTATATACATGAATGGTGCAAGTGATAAAGTATATTCTGGGACATGCATTAGGCCATTTTATCTAGAATGTGATTGACAAGTATGTAGGAAGTTGCAAGGTCTACGGAGATATTACACATGGTGATGGATTATAACTTCAGAGATAAGACACCCTGCAGCTTCAGTCAATGACCTCTTAATCTAGAGGTACTCTTTTACTGGAATTAACTTCCCCATAATACTTGATAAAACTCCTGTAGGCATGTGTGTTTTCATTCTATCCCGTGTCCTTTACTTGAAGCTATGGAAACGACTTCCCTAGTCACACACAACTTCTACATAATCTAACTGTGTGAGAATGCATTTAGAGAACTAGATTTCATTAAATGCCAGAAAAGTCACATCAGATCCCTAACCTCTAATGCTGCGTACACACGGTCGTTTTTCAGCATGAAATTTTTTTTAATTTTTCAGCATGTCCAAAAAACAAAGTTTTTCCAACTTCATCAATAAAAATGATGCCCACACACCATCGTTTTTGAAAAATGATAAACAAAGCGCTGTGACGTACACCAAGTACAACGGCACTCTGAAGGGCAAGTTCTATTCGCCTTTGGGCTGCTTTCAGCTGATTCCGTGTTGGTAAAAGACGATTTGTGCTTTTTTGTCTGTTCCGGTAAAACTACCAATCATCACGCTGTAACGAGCGCTCCCGTCTCATAACTCGCTTCTGGGCATGCGTGGGTTTAAAACATTGTTTTAGCCCACACACGATAATTTTTTACAACCTGAAAAATGACATTTTAAAAAACATTAAAAAATGCAGCATGTTCGAAAAAAATTGTCGTTTTTCAGAAGCCGAAAAACGATGTGAAGCGCACACACGGTGATTTTAAATGAAGTTTTTAAAAATTTCATTTTTTTTTCATGCCGAAAAACAACCGTGTGTACGCGGTATTAGGCTCGATTCACACTAATGCGTTTTTTGATGCATTTTGCAGAAATGCAGGAAACATTATTTAACAGGGTTTCCTATGGAACATGTTCACTTTAATGCTTTTTTGTGCCTCTGCGTTTTTGGAAAGGGTTGGCGATTTTTTTACCGCAAAATACAAAGTTTTGCATTTAATAGAATTCAATGGACCCGCATCCAAAACGCAAGTACTGCGTTTTTACAGAGATTTTGCTGCGATTTGCGTTTTCTTTTTTTTACACTGTATATAGCTGGTTACTAAGGAGGGCCGGAAAGCCGGCTGCTGCCGCTTCCTTAACAACCGATGAGTCATCAGCTCTCAGCTGGCTTCCCGCTCAATGTTAAAAAAAAGACGGCTAAAACAAAAAAAGTGCATGGGGGTCCCTCCCCAGGTCCATACCAGGCCCTTATCCGAGCATGCAGGTCAGGAAAGGGAGGGGACGAGCGAGTGCCCCCCCTCCTGAACCATACCAGGTCGCATGCCCTCAACATGGGGGGATGGGTGCTTTGGGGCAGGCACCCCAAAGTACCTTGCCCCCATATTGATGTAGGAGAAGATGGAGGAAGACCAGAGAAAGAAGCGGAGAAGATTTTTTATAAGACTTGTCAAAAACTGTAATTTTTAACACACTACTTTTTTTTAAGTGAATGGGTAGGGATACAATGTACCCCATACTCATTCACATAAAGGTGGCAGGATCTGGGTGCCCCCTTGTTAAAGGGTGCTTCCAGATTCCGATAAGCCCCCGCCCGCCGACCCCCGACAATGGGCAAGGGTTTTCGGGAAGAGGTCCTTGTCCCCATCAACTTGGGGGCAAGGTGCTTTGGAGTGGTGCAGAGCCTCCCTGCCCCAAAGCACCCATCCCCCCATGTTGAGGGCATGCGGCCTGGCATGGTTCAGGAGAGGGGGGCGCTCGCTCATTTCCTCCCTTTCCTGACCTGCCAGGCTGCATGCTCGGATAAGGGTCAGGTATGGATTTTTTTTTTGTGTGGGGGTCCCCTAGGAATCCATGTTGGACTCAAGGGCCCTCGGTTTTTTTTTTTTTTTTTAAGCCGGCAATTCTTTTTTTTACATTTCCTTAGCAACCACCTATATACAAATAAAAAAAAAACGCAAAATGCAAATCGCGGTAAAATCGCACAAAAGCAACATGCATAGGTGTGAATCAAGCCAAAATCTCTATTTCTTTTTGCACTGCAGCAAAATTTAAAGGCACATGCCAGTCAAACATGAAATTGGTGTATCAAAAATACAGTATAGCTAAAGTCCAGTGTTATAGTTGAGAAGGGTAAAAACTCTTCGTTTTTTTTTTTAAGGTTCAATAAGGGTTTATTGAGTTTTTTTAGACAAGCATAAACAGAAGGTTAACGTGGTGTGATCGCGTCCGACAAAGGGCGACCCGATCAGAAGATCATAGAACATATACAATCCTTATTGCAAAAATAAAATGGTATAAACAGTTACTGCAGCGAGGGATGGGTTTAGGAAGTGTCAGTGCTTACAAGGCTCATCCTCGCCCCATGATGTCCTCCCCTGACCTGCACGCCCCAATGGGATCCTGCTGCGTCCATGGCTCAGGGGAGTAAGGGGGACAGAACTACCTCGGATAGGCAGGTGACTGGAACACCATGCTCGTTGACACCTCGTACATTGAAGTAAAAAGCAATAAAAAACAGCCAGAAGAGTCGGCCAGAAGAGAAAACGTAAAGAAAGAAGTAAAGAGGAGAAAAGGCCTGAGGTGGAAAAAGGGGAGAAGGGAGGGGAAAGGGTAAGAAACAGGGTAAAGGCAGCGGTGTGCTCAACTTCCACCAGGAGTATTGTGGCTCGGGTAAAATAAACAAATATTATTTTTTTACTAGCAACAGATCCAAGCAGGTAGAGGTGAAAAACAACCACTGGAGCAAAGACCACCACTCCATTCGGGCCCTGGGGCCGGTGTCCGCCGGGAATCATAGGGACACTGCGGGCGGGAGTCTATCTTTAAGTTTATCCAAAGTGGAGTATGCCTCCAAACACTCCAGGTAAAGGAAAATTTAGCGTATCTATCAAGGGATTTGGCTTGCAATAACTCCATAAGCATAATGCCATTCATTTCATTTATCCATTCGATAATAGTTGGGGGGGGGGGGGGGGAGTCGACCTCCAGTGCCTAGAAATCAACAGCCGCCCAGCACTTAAACAAAACTTTAGAAGGGAGTTTTTCTGAAATTTAGTGGAGCCAGGGAGAATGGAGAGGAAGGCTATAAAGGGAGAGGGGGTAAGTGGTTTGCCATAGAGGTCAGAGTAAATTAAGACAATTTGGGACCAAAACGGGCGTATCTTATCGCATTCCCACTAAGTGTGACTATACGTACCCGTGGCTGAGGCACATCTCCAGCAGGAGTCTGAGGCAGAAGGGAACTCTTAGTTTTTTTTTAAATGCTATCTGGGTCCCTATTTGGGAAATATAGCCTTTCTGTCCCAGTGAATGTTGTCACTGAAAATGAGGCCTTGTTCACAAAGGAGCTAAAGCCTATATACTGTACAGGGACATTTTTTCCTGTCTCTGAACTCCGGATGCATATATACACTCATTTATTAGTGCAATGCCACATCAGTCAAATAAGCCAACATTTCAGGGCCTCACTGGGCCCCTTTCTCAAGGCAACACAATGACAACTTGTAATGCAATGAAACATGTGTATATATACATGTATACATACATATATACATGAGTAGACATAATGAACCAAATACCCACCCAATGATTTTGAAGTAACCAAATTCAGCCTAAAAAAAAGCACAATGCTGCGCAACAAAAGATGCATTTATAAAGAAATTTTCCACATAAAATTTTTTTGTAAATGGTGCCACAAAATATAGTGTAGCTGTACCCCCTGTGAGGGCTGCTAATAGACTCTATACCCCAATGGTTACCTCGACTCTGCAAATCCTATCTTACCTCCAACACCTTTGGTTCCATACTGCAATGTTGCGTTAGTAATGAGAAACTCGCACAATCACTGAACCACTCAGATATGTTCACTGAGATAAAAAATGAAAACAAAGAATGGCATAAGTAAAACACAGCTTAAGCCTAGGTTCACATTGGAGTGATTTGTCATGCGATTTGAGAGATCAAATCGCATGAAAAAGTCGCAGCCTATTGGCGGCAATGGCACTGTTCCAATCGGTGCGACACCGATTTTGCGGCGCCGCACTGATTTTCAAAAGTAGTCCCTGTACTACTTTTGCCGATTTCAGGTGTGAATTCTATAGACATCTGTGTAAGAAGCCACACAAATGTCTATCAAGTAGCACCTGAAATGGCGCTGACCTTCTTTGACATCACGCTACTTCAAGTAAAGTAGCACGATTTCAAAGTCGCATCAGTGTGAACCAGGGCTAAGTCTAAAAAAAAGTATTTCTCATAACTGGTATACAAAGATGCTTAACCAATTAAGCCCCGGACCAATATGCAGCCTAAAGACCCAAGGTGTTTTTACAGTTCGGGACTGCGTCGCTTTAACAGACAATTGCGCGGTCGTGCGACGTGGCTCCCAAACAAAATTGGCGTCCTTTTTCCCCCCACAAATAGAGCTTTCTTTTGGTGGTATTTGATCACATCTGCGGTTTTTAGTTTTTGCGCTATAAACAAAAATAGAGCGACAATTTTGAAAAAAATGCAATATTTTTTACTTTTTGCTGTAATAAATATCCCCCAAAAACATATATAAACATTTTTTTTCCTCAGTTTAAGCCGATACGTATTCTTCTACCTATTTTTAGTAAAAAAAAATCGCAATAAGCGTTTATCGATTGGTTTGCGCAAAATTTATAGTGTTTACAAAATAGGGGATAGTTTTATTGCATTTTTATAATTTTTTTTTTTTTTACTACTAATGGCGGCGATCAGCAATTTTTTTCGTGACTGCGACATTATGGCGGACACTTCGGACAATTTTGACACATTTTTGGGACCATTGTCATTTTCACAGCAAAAAATGCATTTAAATTGCATTCTTTATTGTGAAAATGACAGTTGCAGTTTGGGAGTTAACCACAGGTGGCGCTGTAGGAGTTAGGGTGCACCTAGTATGTGTTTACAACTGTAGGGGGGTGTGGCCGTAGGAATGACGTCATCGATCGTGTCTTACCTATAAAGGGAATGACGCGACCGATGCGCCGCCATAGTGAAGCACGGGGAAGCCGTGTTTACATACGGCTCTCCCCGTTCTTCAGCTCCGGGGAGCGATCGCGACGGAGCGGCTATAAACAAATAGCCGCGCCGTGGTCCCGGATCGCTCCCCGAGCGGACCCGACCTCCGCATGTAGCGGGGGGGGTCCCGATCGGACCCCCCACCCGCTAATAGGCAAGGACGTACGTGTACGCCCATGTGCCTGTACGTGCCATATTGTGGACGTATATGTACATGCGGGGGTCGGGAACTGATAAAGCGGAGCTCCACCAAGATTTAAATTTTTTTTTATATATACATACCTGAAGTGTCTATTGCTAGGCAGATCATCCTAATCTGCCACTTTCTGATCCGCAGTCCGTCTTCTTTCTTCTCCTCCTTGGCTGCCTCCTGAGGAAGCGCTGTCTTCTGGGACCTTGTGTGTGTCCCAGGAGACATCACCCATTCATGTTGCACCGCGCGGCTCGCGCATGCGCAGTAGGGAATCAAGCAGTGAAGCCGCAAGGCTTCACTTCGTAAATCCCTCAGAGGATGGCGACGGGGAAGCTGAAACCTGAGCATTTGCTCGGCTTCGGCTGCCGTCATCATGGGCACCCTGGACAGGTAAGTCTCCTTATTAAGTCAGCAGCTACAGTGTTGGTAGCTGCTGACTTTTAATTAATTTTTTTGCTACTTTTTTTTTATGAAAATGGGCTACCATGCCCTAAAATATAGTTCCTGACTGGCTTGAATCACTGGAAAAATGCATCTACCACGAGAGTTAACAACCCCCCCATGCCACAAGATCTACATACACACTATATTGTCAAAAGTATTGGGATACCTGCCTTTATTTACATGCAAATGAAGTTTAAAGGCATCTCAGTCTGTAGTGTTAAATATTGAGTTGGCCCAGTCTTTGCGGCTATAACAGCTTCAACGCTTCTTCGAAGACTGTTCACAAGGTTTAGGAGGGTTTCTATGGAAATTTTTGACCATTCTTTCAGAAGCTCACTTGTAAGGTCAGGCACTGATGTTGGACGAGAAAGTCTGGCTCGCGGTCTTGGCTCTAATTTACCCCAAAGGTGTTCTATCGGGGTGAGGTCAGCACTCTGTTCAGGCCAGTCAAGTTCCTCCACCCCAAATTCGCTCATCCATGTCTTTATGGACCTTGCTTTGTGCACTGGTGAGCAGTCTTGTTGGAACAGGAAGGGGCCATCTCCAAACTGTTCCCATGAAGTTGGGAGCATGAAATTGTCCAAAATATCTTGGTATGCTGATGCCGTAAGAGTTCCCTTTACTGAACTAAAGGGCCAACACAACCCCTGAAAAACAACCCCATACTATAATCCCCCTCTGCCAACTGATGTGGACCAAGATGCTGCTTGCAGGACTTCTTTTATCCGGTCCCGCAAGCGCACAGCCCCAGTGTGGAAGAACTCGCTTTCACACTGGGGAGGCATGAGAGGCAGTTTTCAAGTGCTTTACAGGTGCTATTTTTAGCACTGAAAACTGCCTCAGTGTGAAAGTAGCCAAATGGCTGTTATTTTGAGGGGACAGAAAATGTACATTGTTATACAAGCTGTACACTCACTACTTTACATTGTAGCAAAGTGTCATCTCTTCAGTGTTGTCACATGAAAAGATATAATAAAATATTTACTAACATGTGAGGGGTGTACTCACTTTTGTGAGATATCGTGTGTGTGTGTGTGTGTGTGTGTGTGTGTATACACTCACACTCTAGCGCTCACCTCCGAAGGAGCCGCTGGTCATAGATTGGGATGGCGTGTTACCTCTGTGAGTGTCTAGGGTAGATGAGAGCCCAGCAAATGGAAGAATGTCCACACAGCAGATGTCTTTTCTTGTGCTTTTATTTTACCCAACACGGTAAACCGTAAACTTGAGGTAGATGGCAAAGATAGGTAAGGAGGAGAAATAACAGATTCAGGCCCAAGGTTATCCTGCTTCCAACGATACTTTACTTTCGTCGCCACTCCAGCCGGAGTGGGTATAGTGTACCTGGACAGGCCTCTCACACTGACCTGGCAGCCAGAGTATCACTCGGAACTTTGAGGGAAAATATCTCTGCCACAGACCCTCCCTAGAACTTAGATCATGGAGACAATCCTTAGTAGAATTTGTGTTGGAATCCCCTTCGGGTAGTATTTTCCTCAGGCTACCGACTGACAGGTGGCTGACATCCAACCTCTGTGTCCGGTTACCTCGATCCCTGATGGATTGTCAAGGCCCTGTTGGATCACCAGCCTCTCTTGGCTCTCAGGTGGACTACTCCTCAGGCGGACTTCCCACCGAACAGCTATCTCGCTTGGGATCCTCTCAGAATTTGGGGACCCAGTCAAATACTGGGGCCAAGCCACAGCTTTAAATGTTCTGGGCCGACATGGTCCCGGAAACCAGGAACACTGCGTGGTATGTGCACCCCGGCCTGGTAGGCCATCTCGCCGGGGGGGCTGTGATGTGCGGTCACCCTGAAGGTGGGTGACGCACCAGGAACAAGACCCCGCCTCCTCGCGTCTGCTCAAGAAGTACCCTCCCCCAGCATGCCCCGCAAGGGAAACTCCCTCCCTATTGGCTGCTGGCAAGAAGCACCCTAGCCTGGACTCCACTGCTGCCACCTGATGCCCCGGGGTGGTATAACACCCCAGCAACAACAGAATGGGCCCACAGCACAGCCCAGCTAAAGCAGAGACCCAAATTTGAACGAATCAACTGGATGAGAGCTAACTAACTCATCCCCCTTCTATTTAGAATAGCACCGGTACTTGAAAGTACAGACGCTCTATCTCTATCTCTCTCATCCCAATGTGACAGGTGTGCAGGTGCAGACAGTGTGTTTGGGGCTGCTTACCATTAGGATGCATGGCTGCGTCTGTGCAGCTTCTGCATCTTAACACAGAACTAAATCCATTGATTTAACAGTTTAAAAAAGCAGTCATATTCCTGGCATACTGGGAATGCTAAAGCACTGTTCACACCTGAGCAATTTTATGCTTGAAACTTGTAGCTCTAAAATGCTCAACAAGCCAAATCTGCATAAATTTTAAAGGCCCCTGTTAACAGATGAGCATTCTGACACCTGAAGCAAAATGCCTGTCGCTCAAAAAAGTACATAAGCTTCTTTTTGGCAGATTACATGCATTTTGGGCCCCATAGACTTTAAGACATAGCTAACTTGAGTGTTTTAAGAGCATTTTGATGCTCATTTTCTGCTCAAATAAAAGCTCTCCTCCCCTAATTTCCTCCTCTCCTCCCCCTGGTGCTTTCTATTGACTAAGCAAAAAATATCTGAAACTGTAAAACGCTTGTAATGCGCTTCTAAAATGATTTTAAAATTGTTAAAAGCTGAAAAAAACTTAAAAGAATACCCCCGAAAAATGGCAGTAAATTGCTATGATCAGGTGTAAATAGAGCCATACTGTGACATTTTCCTGTGCTTTCAAACAAACTGTCAAACCATCAAATGGCTGGTGTCATAACTGATCACATGGGCAGCATCATGGCAGTTGCAAATCGAACAGAGGCTAAGATGGAAGATTCCTTGCCTGAAAAGAACAGGTGGGTTTAGTTACGCTTTATTGGGCTTGCCTACACGCAGTAACTTGAGCCTAGAGATCTAGGAAAAAAGGACCATTCAGTGTTCAGGCCACAGTCCCAGAGTCCCAGTGATGAGGGCTTAACCACTTGAGCCCTGGGCCATAGTCAAAAGACGGCCTCACAGTGGCTCTGTAAATCCAGGAGGACGTCATATGACGTCCTCGGGTCCTCCGACCGCTGGGGGGCGCGCGTACCCAGCGCGTCCCCGAAATGCCGATGTGCCTGGCGGCCGCGATGTCCGCCAGGTACCGGCGATCGGCAATGACAGAGCCAGGGACGTGGAGCTCTGTGTGTAAACACAGAGCTCCACGTCCTGTCAGGGATAGGAGACCGATGCTGTGTCCCTTGTACATAGGGACACGGCATCGGTCACCTCCCCCAGTCACCCCCCTCCACACAGTTGGAACACACCCAGGATACATATTTAACCCCTTCCTCACCCCCTAGTGTTAACCCCTCCCCTGCCAGTCACATTTATACAGTAATCAATGCATTTTTTTAGCACCTGATCGCTGTATAAATGTGTATGGTCCCAAAAATATGTCAAAAGTGTCCGATGTGTCCTCCGCAATATCGCAGTCCTGACAAAATTCGCAGATAGTCGTATTACTAGTAAAAAAAAAATAATAAAAAAAATGTCAGAATTCTAGCCCATATTTTGTAGTCACTATAACTTTTGCACAAACCAATCACTATACGCTTATTGCGATTTTTAATTTTTTTACCAAAAATATGTAGAATACGTATCGACCTAAACTGAGAATTTTTTTTTTTTTTTTAATGGGATATTTATTATAGCAAAAAGTAAAACATTGTGTTTTTTTTTTTTCCCCAAAATTGACGCTCTTTTATTTATAGCGCAAAAAATAAAAACCGCAGAGGTGATCAAATACCACCAAAAGAAAGCTCTATTTGTGGGAAAAAAAGGACGTCAATTATGTTTGGGAGGCACGTCGCACGACCGCGCAATTTTAATTTAAAGCGTCGCAGTGCTGAAAGCTGAAATTTCGTCTGGGCAGGAAGGGGATATATGTGCCCAGTAAGCAAGTGGTTAAAAGGAATGAACATTTAAAATTTTGAGTTGTCATCAGATAGGGAATAGAGGGGAAATTTTCCAAAGGAACACCTATTTGGGTCTGAACTGTTTTGAAGGGTTTCCATTTGGAGAAATTTCCTATTACTTGCTGTTGTATCTATACGGCAGAAAGTAAAGGGAAATCTTCCCAATTGGAGACAGAAGACAAAAAACACCGACATTGGTTTAACTATTTATCCAAAATAAAAAAGTCTTGCTACTGGGCTTACTGAGACAGGAAATGACAGGAAATGAAGTGAGCCAGGCACCGGCACATTATTGGAACCAATGACCAGAGCAAACTGATACAGATTGCAGAGGATCCTCTTTGTAGTCATTGCTAGATGTAAATAAGACATAATGTCTAAGGCCTATGATACACTAAGAATCCTGTTGAGGCCTACAACTTCACAGAATAACTATGGAGTGTAAAGAACTACTCACCTATTTAAAGGTGCAACCCATTGGTCTGGTCATAGGGGGGAAAGATGCCATAGAAACAGGTGAGTAGCTTCTTGAGTGAGCCTGTCAGTGGCAAGTTGCTGCCAGCAACAGGATAGCTAGTGCAGCCTTTTTAAAACGGGGTTCCCTGGGGTGCCTTGATGTTTCTTTAGGGGTGCCTTAGCAAAATGCCTAAAAATTACATACAATCTGGTGTGAATGAAGGCTGCCTTTTAGTTACACTAAGTTTTCATTGTGAACCATTACAACCTTCTAGCTGCCATCATCCTAACAATGGTGTCAGTTGATAAGGATGTCAGTTGCCTGTATAGCATCCTCGTTTGACCCTCCCCTGTACCTCTCCAACGGTGGGGTCACATTAGCTGAGTGACCGAGAAACATTGGAATACTAGTCCGTACAAGGTTGCAAAAGTATTTGCTTTGGAAGAATAAATCACCTCTAACATTGGGTGTCCTACTTGGACTGGATATTGCTGCATTATGTAAAACAATTAGAATAGTTTTTACAATTAAAATGGGGTCCATGATTTTTAAAGGGTGCTTTGAGATTGTCTATATTTTCTAAAGGGTGCCTTGACTGAAAAAAGGTTTGAGAAACACTGATCTAGTGTTTGAGGCCTTAAGAATGGCCATTCTTCACTATGTCCCACAATAATGATTGGAATTTGCCTGAGTGGCAGCATGACAAGTGACTGCTTGAAGTCAGGCCACAGGTGAAAATACTAACCTGCAAGATGTAGGCCTAGTTAGAACAATGCAGAAGGTCAGGCAGCAGATAAGCATAAGAATTGCAGTGCAGGTAGCGGACAGAGTATATCCAAGGACAAGTTGAAGTCAAACCAGAATAATAATCAGCATGATCAGGCAAAATATGTAAGCTCTCAAATTGTCAAACTGAAAGGAAAAATCATGGATACATTGTACTGAACAGACTGTAAAATGTAATGAGTGTTTTAGATATCACCGGCAAGCCTGTGTACTGTAGCAAAGAGTGTGAACCCAGGTTGAAAACACCAGCGAGGGAATAGGCAAGGAGCATCCTTGGCTGGTGGTCTACTAGCTGTGTTTTTACAGTTTCTTAATTATATTTATTGTGATCAGCTTGATACAAATTTTAATGACTGTTACATCTTTTTTTATTGCTTAATTTTTATTAGAGGTTGGACCTGCAATTTGGAGGAGACGGATATATTGAGCCATAGTTTAGAGACTAGTAAGGTAGCAAGAGTCAAAATTATCTAGGTCTTTACTTACCGTAAATACTCGAGTATAAGCAGAGTTATTTGTGCTGAAAATGCCCCCCTTGGCTTATACTCGAGTCTCTCCCAGCGCTGTACCCATCTACAGCCTATACCCCGGTGCTGTGATACATCTTCAGTCTTATTATCTCCCGGCGCTGTGCCCATCTTTAAACTAATTATGTCCCGGCGCTGTGATACATTTAGTATAAGCCGTGTAGTGTAACCAAGCGCCGCCTCCTCCTCCTCGTCCGTGATAGGCTGACTCACTGCTGGAAAACCAAGTCAGTGTTCGGTCATGGAGGAGGAAGAGGAGGAGGCGCTTGTTTACACTACATGTCTTACACTGAATGTATCACAGCGCTGGGACATAAGACTAAAGATGGGCACAGCGCCAGGAGATAATGCTGATCAAGGTATAATACTTCAGGCACAGTGAGGCACGGGCACATAGACAGTGAGGCAAAGTGAGTCACGGTGAGGCATACAGATGGACACCCTAGGCTTATACTCGAGTCAATACGTTTTCCCATTTTTTGTGGTAAAATTAGGTGCCTCGACTTATATTCGGGTCGGCTTATACTTGAGTATATACAGTGTATGGTTTTGGAATGTTGACATCATTATTTAAAATGATTCCCTTTTATCCTCCATTCCAGCTCCACGTACTACTATATACACACATTATATACAGTATGACGAAAAGATTCCTGCTGTAACCTCTCTATGGCTTTCAATGGGAAGGAGCGGTAAACACACCGCTCCTCTCAGTGCTCCAAAGATGCTGCTGGCAGGACTTTTGGAATGGTCCCGCCAGCGCATCGCAGGAGTTTTTCAGGTGCTATTTTTAGCGCTAAACCGCCTGAAAAACTCAGTGTGAAAGGGGTCTATGCCTCACTTAGCAAACATCCTGGGAGTATTCCATTCAGGCTTCGGAAGGTATGTAAATGACCTAGACCATGAGGTAATATGCTGGCATTATTCAATTTTAGTCGGATAGTTTTTTTTTATCTACAAATACATGTGTAGGAAGTTGGCTAACCATACTAACCAATTGGCTAAGGTGAACTAACCATTAAAATTTTCAGGTCTCTCGGGACTGCACATTCTTTAGCAGACAACACACTAAAACTACAATGTGGATTTATTTTTATCTATCCCTGCTTGCCTGATGTTCAGGCAGACTATATTGCTTCCAACTATAACTAGCAACTAGATATGTATGCATCTAATTATCAATGTTACATTTTGTGTTCATTGTTTTGCAATTTCTTGAACATCCATACTATTGGGATGTACAGTACTGCCCTATTCTAGGCTGTTTTTAATTGGCATGTGTTATTTTAACATCACATAAGTTTTATATGTGGCAAATATTAAATAAATGTGTTGCACGCATCCTGCAAATCTATGTCCTATTTTTGCGTTGTATGTTTAAAACTGCATAGCAGCCAGAAGGGAGTGAAATTGTGATTTATATTTATCAATCTGTTGAACTTTTGCACTGAATTTTCTGCCAAATTATCTGCACAGTAGCTATTATAACTGGCCTAGCTGTTGTGTTAGTATGATACAACAATACATTTAAATGTGAATACATAAAGACCAATTATATTGCCTGAAGATAAAGAAAACATCAGTACAGAATTGGATATTTACAAACAGGACAAATGTATAAGAACTCTGTGAAAGAAAATTACTTGTGTTTTCATTAGCTGTAAAAGGCAGTATTGAATCCAAAAATGTAATAAATTGCACCTTACCAATCAGATGTGATGGCAGCATTTTTTTTTTCATGCTCATTTCCCTCTGTTGTCCCCTGGTGATCTGGCCATTAAAAACCTCCTGTATTAGAGTGCCCCCCCCCCTCTAGATGAAGGGGCACCTCTGAAAG
Source organism: Rana temporaria (assembly GCF_905171775.1). NCBI lineage: Eukaryota > Metazoa > Chordata > Amphibia > Anura > Ranidae > Rana > Rana temporaria. The sequence goes on from NC_053494.1 coordinate 135,052,018, forward strand.
GTTAGTGTTAGATTTATTAGCAGATTTAAATACACTAGCTGATTGGAGAAAAGCCAATGTAGCACCAATATTTAAATTGGGGCCAAAATACATTCCTGGGAATTGCAGACCAGTTAGCCTAACATCAATAGTATGCAAGCTCTTGGAGGGGATAAGGGACTATATACAGGATTTTCGAATAAACCCATGTTTTCGAATTTTGCAATTTCGAATTTTCAAAAATCTTAAAGAAAATCTGTAAAATTCCAAATGGCTAACTGTTAATTACATGTAATGGAATTTCCTTTCAAGTTTGGCTGTTAGTGAATACGAATACAAATTTATCTGAACTTACAAAGTATCCAAAATAACGAATGGAACATCTAAACAAATGGAATGGAACAAATAAAAATGAATAATAAAACATTTTTATTATGAGCTTGTTGCGTTCCATTCGTCTACATCCGGCATTTGTTGTTTTGGATAATTGATAACTTTGGATGAGTTTGTATTTGTTAGTTTAACTAACAGCCAAATTTGAAAGGGAATTCCAATACCTAATTTTGAAATTCCGAAATGTTAAATTTCCTAATTTTCAAAATTTCCAAAATTTTGGTATTCTGACTTGTTTATTCCTGACTTAGGCGGTACACTTTGGTGGGTGGTGGGTCAGACATGCCTTGTGACCATTGACCTCTGGGAAACCTGCCTTATGACCTTTGACCTCTGGGGGAGGTCCCTATTCCAATTCCTGAGTCCTAGTCTTATTCTTTAATAACCCCTAGCCCTAACCCTTATTCTTCAAGGGGAAACCCTAACCCTCTAACCCTAACCCCCAATTTCTTAACTTCGAATTTTCCGCAAATTGGAAATTTCGGAAATCTGAAAAATTTGGAAATTCAGAAATTTAGGAATTAACAAATTTGTCCAAATTCGTAACAAAACAAATTCAGAACTAAACGAATTGCACATGTCTAGTGGAAACCTTAAAATAGTGTGGATGAATCCGCGCAATGGGGACAAATATTGCCCGTGAGCAGGCCCGTCGGAACTAGACAGGCAAAGCAAGCAACTGCTTGGGGCCCCGAGCTGGCCAGGGGCCCCCAAGCAGGAGTCCGTTCGTTCTGCTGCGGGGATGGGGGCTTTTGTTTGCTGAGGGGAGAGAAGCAGGGGTGGAATGGGCTGTGTGGCAGGCCGGATATTTAATCCCAGCGATTTACAGCCGCAGCGATGTCTAACTTTTTTTTTTCCGGCAGTGACCAGTCTCCCCCTCTGGTTGGTTGAGCAGAGCAATTGTCAGTGTATCAAAGCTCCTCCCCTCCTCAGTCCGTTCTGTAAACACACACACGAGGAGGAAGAGGAGGAGGGGAGAAGGGACGCTCTGATTAGGTCTGCTCTAAAGTTTTTATTATGCTCCGTAGATGGAGGAGGGAGGGGGGAGAGTGTCTGTCTGGAAAGGAGGACAAGTTAGATGTCATGTGAGTGATCGAGGGGTTAGGAGGATATGTGCTGGCAGGGGAAAGCCAATGCTAGAACTTCAGTGTGGATTAGATTTGAAATTTGGCAACCCCTCTCTTGCTTCTCAAAACACCCCTCCAGCACATATCCTACCCCCCTACCCATCCCCCTTGCACTGGTTCCTTTCTCTCACAAAGCCCCCCCAGCACATATCTGACCCCCCAAGCACATGTGGGCACAGAGGTTGTATATGATGGACACAGTGGCTGCATTTGATGGGGCAAAGTGGCTGCATTTGATGGGACACAGTGGCTGCATTTGATGGGACACAGTGGCTGCATTTGATGGGACACAGTGGCTGCATTTGATGGGGCACAGTGGTTGCATTTGATGGGGCACAGTGGTTGCATTTGATGGGGCACAGTGGTTGCATTTGATGGGGCACAGTGGTTGCATTTGATGGGGCACAGTGTCTGCATATGATGGGGCACAGTGGCTGCATATGATGGGGCACAGTGGCTGCATATGATGGGGCACAGTGGCTGCATATGATAGGGCACAGTGGTTGCAATTGATGGGGCACAGTGGTTGCATATGATGGGCACAGTGGCTGCATTTGATGGGGCACGGTGGCTGCATTTGATGGGGCACGGTGGCTGCATTTGATGGGGCACGGTGGCTGCATTTGATGGGGCACGGTGGCTGCATTTGATGGGGCACGGTGGCTGCATTTGATGGGGCACGGTGGCTGCATTTGATGGGGCACGGTGGCTGCATTTGATGGGGCACGGTGGCTGCATTTGATGGGGCACGGTGGCTGCATTTGATGGGGCACGGTGGCTGCATTTGATGGGGCACGGTGGCTGCATTTGATGGGGCACGGTGGCTGCATTTGATGGGGCACGGTGGCTGCATTTGATGGGGCACGGTGGCTGCATTTGATGGGGCACGGTGGCTGCATTTGATGGGGCACGGTGGCTGCATTTGATGGGGCACGGTGGCTGCATTTGATGGGGCACGGTGGCTGCATTTGATGGGGCACGGTGGCTGCATTTGATGGGGCACGGTGGCTGCATTTGATGGGGCACGGTGGCTGCATTTGATGGGGCACGGTGGCTGCATTTGATGGGGCACGGTGGCTGCATTTGATGGGGCACGGTGGCTGCATTTGATGGGGCACGGTGGCTGCATTTGATGGGGCACGGTGGCTGCATTTGATGGGGCACGGTGGCTGCATTTGATGGGGCACGGTGGCTGCATTTGATTCGGCACGGTGGCTGCATTTGATTCGGCACGGTGGCTGCATTTGATTCGGCACGGTGGCTGCATTTGATTCGGCACGGTGGCTGCATTTGATTCTTTTTTTTAGAATCAGTTTGCGCCCCCCCAAACAAATTTGAGCACCGACCGCCTCTGCCCCCAGCACATATCTATCTCTCCCCTCTCTAGCACTAGCCCTCTCCCCAGGACATATCTAACCCCTGCATTCCATGCAGAACACTCGCAATTCAGCTACACGCGTTTGCTGCGGCACATTATATGCAACAGTAGTATTTGCACTGTAAACATTTTTTATTTATATAACGTGTGGGTAAACGTAAACTGTATCGCTAGGTTTTGCGTGCGTGCTTGGGGGCTGGGGCTTGGGGGCCTCCATATCCATTTTGCTTGGGGCCCCCAAATTCCTTCAAACAGCCCTGCCCGTGAGTGATATGTATTTGGGGTTTTGACACCCTTAGATTTAATTAAAGTAATTTATATCACCTAAGTGAGTTAATGAATTGAGTGAGGTACGAAGGTAGAATTGGCGCTACCTTAATACTTGAATATAAAGTGCAAAACTGATAATGTTGATAATGGATTTACCCTATAGGTATAAGTGCACCTGTGCTTGAAAAACAAGTGCAATAAAATATTGCAAATACAATAGTGCACATTAATAATTGTAAACGTCCATGTGCTGCGTATGGATTATTAGTGATATACAGTCCAAACATATAAAGAGGCGCTTGAGAGGGGATATGATTTCCATTTACAAATACCATAGTGGTGGCCCTACAATAGGGATTAAACTTTAGGATGTGGAATAAATTTCCACGGGTGGTGGTTTCAGCGGGGGGGATCGATGGTTTAAAAAAACTATTAGATAAGCACCTGAACGACTGCAACATACAGGGCCATACAATGTAATACAGACATATAATCACGCACATAGGTTGGACTGTGCCTTTTTTTCAACATCACCTACTATGTAACTAGTAATTTAAAGACACACTCCAGCTCACATTGCAAGTTGCATTACAACAAACATTTTTTTTCCCTCCGAGGTATGCTATCGGCGTATATCACGCACCCACGATTTCCCCCTGATTTTATGGGGAAAAAAGTGCGCGATATACGCCGATAAATACAGTAATAAGGATATACAGATAATGATAATAGAGAATATACAGTAAAGTGTAGACTTACCAACAATTTAAACCTCAAGCAATTTAGAGGTCAGTTCGCACTTTGGTAATCTTTTGGTCAATCAGATGGAAGGATCAAGTGCGTTTCAGCAACCAGCCAAAGAAGTACATCCAGGAATAATATTACTTGCCAAACATGTGGGTACAAAATAAAACTGCAAATAGTGCAATAATTTTCAAAATGGTTTATTTAATATAAAAGCTTTCTAAAATGTTGCACAATTGGAACCATGAATTAAAATTCTACATGCAGTAGCATATAATAATCACAAGGATATCCAGTGTCCCAAACAAAGCATGGTCACACATAGGCAGCGCTCACGAGTGGAGCTGCCCAAAGATACATTTTTATGAGCGAGCCTTGTCATCCTAGGACTGTGACCACATCTAAATTATGGTAAGCTGCAATTATCACAAAATTGTTATCAAATACTTACCGTAATATTCCTTTTATGGCCTATCCTTACGTCAGCACACAATAGGTTACCGCCTCCTCTGCAGCGCACAGGACCACCTGTTATTAGATAAATAAAAGACCGCCCCTCCCCCACTGAAGTGTTCAAAAATCTAGCCTTGCGACAGGCCACTAGGGAGGGAGTGCTGTGCTGATGTGAGGATAGGTTAGGAAAGGAAAATTACAGTAAATATTTGATAAAAATGTTATGTATTCCTGGCCATACCTCATGTCAGCACACAATGGGATATAACTAGCTGAATAAATGGGTGGGAGAGAACACGTGAAAAGAAACCTTCACAGTCAAAGAAAAACTGCCAAAGACAAAAATCATTTCTTCCCAAACTGCAGAACTTTCTGACAAGCACGCCTGGCTTGTACAGTCGAATGAAGGGCTAGCCATCTCTCATATATCTGTAGCACTACCCCCGGAGGAGCTGCTGGTTGTTTTGGGTGGCACATTTACCTCATGGCTCCCCGAATTCCTAGGGGTGAATGATGCATATTGCATTTGGTAGAAGTAAATGAACAGGTGCTCTTTATTACCCATCTGGGTAAAAATAATAAACATGTGGTGAGGAAAGTTAAAGTTGAAGAGAGAACAGCAGATTCAGGCGAGATGGTGGGTTTAGCGTACCCGGACAGGTCTCTCTCTCTCGCTGACCTGGCAGCCGGAGTATCACTCGAACATTTGTAGGATAAAGTCCCTGCCACAGACCCTCCTTGGTGAACGTCAGAGAAATACCTCTGCCACAGGCCCTCTCTGATTTATCGTTGGGGAGATGATCCTCCTTGAATGAATTACGCCTGGATCTCCAACTTGTCGCTCATGTACCGACTGATCAATCCCTGTGTCCAGCTACCTTGATCCCCGGTGGGTTGTCGAGTTCCTTTTGAACCGCCAGCCTTTCAATGGCGCTCTTCAGACGGACTCCCCACCAAACGGCAAATACAGCTTGGGATCCTCAAACCCAGTTGCTCGCTGGTTCCCAGTCGCTGTTCAATTGCTCTGGGCCAACATGGTCCCAGAACCAGGAACACCACGTGGCAAGCATGCCCTGGCCAGGTAGGCCATAACGCTGGGGCGCTGTGATGTGGTCACCCTAAAGGTGGGTGCCACACTCGAAGACCCATAACCAATGGCGTCTGCCCCATAAATACCCCTCCCCAGCATGCACAGCGAGGTCAAATCCTCCTGATTGGCTGCTGGGAAAGAGCACCCAAACCTTGACTCCACTGCTGCCACCTGCAGCACCGGGGTTGGAAGAACACCCCAGTGCAACAGAATAAGCCTACAGCCAAGCTGAGACAGAGACCCTGTTTTACACATAACCATTTGGATCAGAGTTTAACTACACTCTGATATCCGTCTAAATTTAACTAGCACCGGTACTATAAAGTAAAAAGGTGCTACACATCCTTAACTAAAATCCTGACATAACGGCCCCAAAAGCTGCCACCCCTCAGGTCGAAGGCGCTTGCCCCTGTTCCTGAGCAGGCAGGCCTACTTCCTGCATGCCAATCTAATCACCTTGGTAAACCAAAAGTGACTCAGGAACCTCAAGAGCATGATGGTAAAATGAAGATTGTCCACTTTCCTCACGCCTTTGACCTTTGCATGTACACAGTTAGCAACTTGTGGACCTGAAGTCTTTCTGCTGTGTACTCAGTGATTCCATGTGAATGCTTGGAGGGACTGCCCCAGGCTTTTCTTGAAACTGAATACCACTTGGAGATGGACGTAGTGTCGCTATTTCAGCTAAAAAGACAAAAAAAGAGATCTTTGCAGGAAAGTGCTGCAATCTCCAACATCCTTCTGTCTGAAGCAACCGCTGTCAGAGGAACTAGTTTTACCACTAGGAATCACAATGGAAATGAAGCTATTGGAGCAAAGGGTGCCTATACTAGTGCTTTAAGAACCAAGCCTAAGTTCTCATGAAGAACAATGATTTATTTAAACAAAGACAGTAGGGAAAGTTCCTTATGCCTTGGGTACTAGAAAGAATGGAGAGAAACGCCCAGATTTGTTCATTTGGTGACAGTAGCACCATGGACTTGTTGTTGTAGTATAATTCTTATACATAATCGTGCAGTAATTCTTTCTTCATGAAAACTGTTAGTCATGAATAAAAGGATTTGGTGATTGTACTCCCAGCTAACTGTCTTTGATGTTTGTCACCCAAACCCTTCGAAAAGGAGTCTATCCTGGCTCCCAATGTAAGACACTGGTTGGGCCCACCTTCAAAAGACTTTTCAAATGTCCAACAGCCTGCCCTGGATTGGATTCCATGTAAACAGGAAGTTTTAGCCCCCTTCACTGTGATCTGGTACAGTACATTTCAGCCTGGCCTATAAGATTTGGCCTTCTGAAGATCGACCTACTTGAGCAAAAAGGCTGCTTACTCTTATTGGACTGTGGCCACATTATGGATATTTCTTCTGTCACTCGCTTCATGCAGCATTTTGCCAAACAACCACCTTCCATTATGGACAATGTTACAAAGGGCTTGTGTGGAAGCTTCATCGACCCTCCAGTGGCGCAACAACAAAACTCTCATGGCTGACTGTGCCAGCCCTAGAACTAGGTCTAATGAAGACTTGGCCAAAAGTCAGCAGCCAGGTTCCAATCCTCCAGAACTCCTGCAGGTTCCCCTTGAAAGAAAGGCCGTTTCCTAATTCTTTAAACATCAGTTACATACCTCCCAATATTTTGAGAAGGGAATGAGGGACACCTACTAGCAAATGTATATAGACAGAGGACACACCCCCTTAAAGGAGAAATGCCACAAAAGTTTAGAAGGATAAGCCGAACGCCCCCACTTGCGAACAGGAAAAATTTGTTCAAACTAGCGAACACTGTTAAACTCTATGGGACACGAACACGAAAAATCAAAAGTGCTCATTTTAAAGGCTTATATGCATGGTATTGTCATACAAAAGTGTTTGGGGACCTGGGTCAATGCAAAAACGTGTTTTAAAAACGGAAGTTTTTTCTGGAGTAGTGATTCTAATAATGCTTAAATTAAAAACATTCCTTTAAAAATTTGTACCTGGGGGTGTCTATAGTATGCCTGTAAAGTGGTGCATTTTTCCTGTGTTTAGAACAGTCCCTGTGCAAAATGAAATTTTATTTGAAAAAGAAACGGCATTGGTTCCCCCCAGTCCATTGCCAGGCCCTTTGGGTCTGGTATGAATATTAAGGGGAACCCCCAAAACCAAAATGTAAAAAAAAATTGCGTGGGGGTCCCCCCAAATACCATACCAGGCCCTTCAGGTGTGGTATGGATTTTAAGGGGAAACCTGTGCCTAAATTTAAAAAAATGGCTCCCTTATCCGAGCACCATGATGCAACATGGTCTCCTTTAGTTGACTGTACAGGTGGTGTGACGTAGGCCATTGGAATCTATGGTAAACACTGTTCATGCATTTTTGACAATCAAATCGCATCTGGTGTAAACCAGCCTTAAGACAACTTTTAAATCCATAGGATCCCTAAAGGTATTGAAAGGCAAAGACACTTGCACACCAGATGCTGTCAGGCCCCATCTACTCCTGGAAGTGCGTTGCTTAACCACTTGCCGACCGGCTCACGCCGATATACGTTGGCAAAGTGGCACGTTGCCGTGAATCATCATACGGGTACGTCTTCCAAGAGCTGCCGGAGGCATGCACCCACGGCGGGGGACCCAATGTGAGTGGCCAGCAGGCGCGATCGCCGCTAGCCACCCATGATTGCAGGAATGAGAGCTAGAATGGAGATTTGTGTGTGTGTGTGTAAACACACAAATCCCTGTTCTGTCAGGGGGGGAGGAGACATATTGTTTGTTCCTAGTAAGTAGGAACAATATGTCGCCTCCCCAGTCAGTCCTAAATAACCTAAAAATAATGCCAAAAATATATCCCATAGTTTGTATACGTTATAACTTTTGCGCAAACCAATCAATATACGATTGGTTCGATTTTCTTTTTTTTTTTTTTTTTTTTTACAAAAAATATGTAGAATATATATTGGCCTAAACTGATGAAGAAATGTGTTTTTTACAAACATTTTTTGGGGATATTTAATATAGCAAAAAGTAAATATATATATTTTTTCAAAATTGTGACTTTGTTTATAGCACAAAAAAATTTAAAACTGCAGAGATGATCAAATACCACCAAAAGAAAGCTCTATTTGTGGGGAAGAAAGGACGTAAATTGTTTGTGTACAACGTCAGTTAAAATTACGCAGATGCTTTGTGGTGCTTTGCATCTGCTTCCTTATCCATTGTCATTTAAGGCAATCCATGCCACCACTGCAGGGCAAGGCATTTTCTATTACACTGATTTAAACGCATGTGAGCCATTGCCACAATAGTTGCTTGAGGAGCATGAAAGCAGCCCTGTGCGGGAATGTGAGTTATGCAGATTGTCCTGGTCAGGAGATGACCAGTGGTGGGTCTTATGTTTTCTGGAGTGTTTGCGTTTAGGGCTTCTGCTCCTAATATTGTGCAAAACACCATACTTTGCATTTCTTGAGCACTCTTTTGAAGACCTATCCTACGCCGCCCCTTGTGCCTTTTTCTAGTCTTCTGTGCCACTGGCAGGTGTGGGGAGCTCATATCTGAAAAAAATATGGAAACAAATAATTCTCTCACCAAGAAAAGAAGGTACTGTCCCTTTAACACCCATATGCTTTCATCCACTTACTTCAGAAGTAGTAGCAGGTGAGGTCAGGCAGCCCACCCAGAGGCAGACAGACACAGAATCTAAGACAAAACCAGTCAGACTGTCTAACCCCCCGGGAACAGCACAGCTGGGGAGCAAACGGCTACAAGTCTTTACAGCACAAGAGAAAACTGGCAGTACTACAGAGAGGAGAGAAACCAATTTCTCTGCCGGCTCGAAGTCTGTTTAACCACTTTCCGCCCGGCCTAAATGATGGCCGGCCGGTGGTTCTGTTATCCTGACTGGGTGTCATATGGCATGCAGAAGGATAAGCCACAATCTCGCGGGGGCGCGCAGCACGGTGATCGGTGGTGTGACACACCGCAACTCCGATCTAGGTAAAGAGCCTCTGACGTAGGCTCTTTACCACGTGATCAGCTGTGACCAATCACAGCTGATCACAGCGTGTAACCAGGAAGTGTCGGTAAACGGCTTTTCTCAGTACACACTGACAGGGAGAGCCGATCAGTGGCAGTGGCCGCCAGTGCCGCCTGTCAGTGGCCGCCAGTGCCGCCTGTCAGTGGCCGCCAGTGCCGCTTCTCAGTGCCGCCTCATTAGTGCCCGTCAGTGAAGGAGAAAACTACTACATTTTATAACAAAGAAAAAAAAATTCTTCAAACATTTCAGTCTTTTTTAGTTTAGCAAAAAATAAAAACCCCAGAGGTGATCAAATACCACCAAAAGAAAGCTCTATTTGTGGGAAGAAAATGATAAAAATGTTTGGGTAGTGTTGCATGGCCATGCAATTGTCTGTCATTCAAAGTGTCAGTGCTGAAAGCTGAAAAATATCTTGGGCAGAAAGGGGGGAAAGTGCCTGGTATTGAAGTGTTTTAAGCTGCTGCTTTGTATGTGGCGGTCGCTACCCCCACGCTGCCCTGTCCCCCTCCCCTCTGACATCATCCACCACCAATCCCAGACTGAAAACAAAGCCAAGAAGAGGATCATCGCTCCAGGTGGGTCACTATATAGAATTAGACTGACTCAGGATACCGTGGGTGCTGGCAATGCACTGACCATGCATAGGATACAAAGAAAGGAAATGGATAGCCGCACTCCGATGACCAAAAAAGGTTGTCTTTTATTCAAACGAACAGCAAGTACAGTGCTTCACAGGTTACAGCAAAGCAACAGGGGACAGCCGACGCGTTTCGCACTGAACTAGTGCTTAAAGGGTGGTTACCCCTAAAAACTACTTTTTTTTATTACACTGCCCCCCCACATTACAATCCGATTAAGGCTATTATTTTTTTGATGCTGTACATACCTTTGTACAGCATATTCACCCATGCATCCGGGTTGCGCGTCCTTTGGGAGTGGGCGTTCCTAACATGTCTGACGTTTTGCCCAAAAACGAGCTACCCCCCCGTCGCATAAGCCGCGTCACGGTTGGCGAAAGGAGCCGAACGGCGAGTCGGCTCTATACTGCGCATCGCCGTTCGGCTCCTTTCGCCAAACGTGACGCGGCTTGCGCGACGGGGGGAGCTCGTTTTTGGGCAAAACGTCAATCACAGACCTGTTAGGAACGCCCACTCCCGCGGGACTCGCAACCCTGATGCACGGGTGAATATGCTGTACAAAGGTATGTACAGCATCAAAAAAATAATAGCCTTAATTGGATTGTAATGTGGGGGGGCAGTGTAATAAAAAAAAGTAGTTTTTAGGGGGAACCACCCCTTTAATCATGGCTATTGAAAACAAAGCCAGGAGAACAGTGGCGGTGTGTCTATAGAGGGCGCTGGAGCGCCGCCCCCTCTGGCTCTCGCACCGCCACTGATTACAATAACATAGATTCATGCATTGCATGGATCTGTTATTGCCGGCCGCTACTATTCAGATGGCCGGACGGTGAGCGCCGGCCACCTGAATAACGGCAGCTGGTTGGCTGTGCGGAAGTGCCTATCAGAGCCAGCGGCTCTAATAGGCTTTCCGAGTACAGCCCTCAGCCTTCCGGATGCTTATCCAGGGACACACGGGGGGGTGCGTTCCTTGAATAAGACTGACAGGCATCTCAGCCAATCGGGTTCACCGGTTCTGGTTACCGGTAACCTGATTGGCTGAAGCGTCATCAAGGGCGGGAGAAGACATCGAGGGACGTGGAAGGAGAATGGCTGACCCCAGGAAGGGGAGGGGGGGGGGAAGGGGCATTTTACAGGGTACAGTGGTGAAAAATTAAGGGCACAGTGACATCAATGGGCACAGTGGCGACATTGGGTACAGTGGCATCAATTGGCACAGGCGACAAAGGGCACAGTGGTGACAATTGATCGCACAGTGGCTGCGTTTGATGGCATGGCACAGTGGCTGCATTTGATGGCATGGCACAGTGGTGTGAATTGATGGCACAGTGGCTGCGTTTGATGGCGCAGTGGCTGCGTTTGATGGCGCAGTGGCTGCGTTTGATGGCGCAGTGGCTGCGTTTGATGGCGCAGTGGCTGCGTTTGATGGCTCAGTGGCTGCGTTTGATGGCTCAGTGGCTGCGTTTGATGGCACAGTGGCTGCGTTTGATGGCACAGTGGCTGCGTTTGATGGCACAGTGGCTGCGTTTGATGGCACAGTGGCTGCGTTTGATGGCACAGTGGCTGCGTTTGATGGCACAGTGGCTGCGTTTGATGGCACAGTGGCTGCGTTTGATGGCACAGTGGCTGCGTTTGATGGCACAGTGGCTGCGTTTGATGGCACAGTGGCTGCGTTTGATGGCACAGTGGCTGCGTTTGATGGCACAGTGGCTGCGTTTGATGGCACAGTGGCTGCGTTTGATGGCACAGTGGCTGCGTTTGATGGCACAGTGGCTGCGTTTGATGGCACAGTGGCTGCGTTTGATGGCACAGTGGCTGCGTTTGATGGCACAGTGGCTGCGTTTGATGGCACAGTGGCTGCGTTTGATGGCACAGTGGCTGCGTTTGATGGCACAGTGGCTGCGTTTGATGGCACAGTGGCTGCGTTTGATGGCACAGTGGCTGCGTTGCATGGCACAGTGGCTGCATTTGATGGGCACAGTGAGGCTGCAATTTTATTTTTTTCCGTTTGCGCCCCCCCCCCAAAAAAGAAAATTTGAGCACCAGCCGCCACTGCAGGAGAGCGACATGCTGCCTAATACAAACAGGGAAAAACAAGGGAGAGGCCAATGGTGACATTGCAGAGCTTACTTAATACCACACCTGTAGAATATTTGTGCTATCTAAGCAACATTGCCCGAGGCCCGACACAAAAGACAACCAGTTTTCAGGAGGTTTTACCATCCAACATTCAGGGTCTTCCAACTGAGAGGCTGAACATGGAGGTGCGGTGGGGGGATATCCTTGTAGTAACCAAAGTACTTACCAGCTGCAATTCACAGGCCTGGCCTGGAGCGTGACCAAAAAAAGAACACTTCAGTGGGGGAGGGGCTGTCTTTTATTTAGCTAGGAACAGGTGGTCCTGGGAGCTCCATTGTGTGCTTGTGAGGTATGGCCAGGAATAAATTTTTTGTTCTTGGGTTTAGATATGCTGTGTTTGTATCTTCGCATACGGCTCACAGCAGGGGTCCCCGTTCACCGTTTCAGGTCCGATTTCAGCCTGAATTTTTGGCTGAATTTGGACTTTGAAACTGACCAGAAGACGCACAGGGCTCCTGTGCAAATTTGCATTGGAGCCACAGCGGAGATATGTGAACCGGCTACATAGAGAGCTGGTCAAAATCTCCTGCTATTGCGAATTGGATGAGGGGAACCCACATCCAATTCACAATGGTGTAACCCAGCCTTATGCCGCTTACACACGACCATTTTTAATGTTCTAGAAAAAACGTTTTTCTCTACGTGATTCTTGTCAAGCCTGCCGTGCATACACACGATCGTGAAAAAAAAAATGCTCGAGCAAAGCGTGGTGACGTACGACGGCACTATAAAAAGGAAGTTCCATTTGGATGGCGCCAACCTTTGGGCTGCTTTTGCTGATTCCATGTTGGTAAAAGTTTGAGAGACGATTCGCGCTTTTCATTCTTCGTGCTTTTCAGTCTGTTACAGCGTGCCGAATGTGCTATCTCCATTACAAACGCTAGTTTTACCAGAACGAGAGCTCCCGTCTCATAACTTGCTTCTGAGCATGCTTGTTTTTTTCCCCGTCAAAGCCTACACACGACCGTGTTTCACGACGTGAAAAACGACGAGAAATTAGAGCATGTTCTGAATTTTTAATGCCCATTTTTTACGTCGAGAAAAATGCTCTGGAGCCCACACACGATCGTTTTTATTGACCAGTTTAAAAAATATTTTTCAGGTCATGAAAAACGGTCGTGTGTATGCGGCATTGTTTTCTGTCCCAGGGATCAGAGGAAGTGAGACAAGATCTCCCTACTGGGGTCAGACTGCAGTAAAAACCTGACAAGGCTGTAACCATTGCCAACTTTATTCAAAACAAATAAAATGATTTTGGCTGGAGTTCCAAATTAAGGGATTAAATCAGTATCTGTAATCACTTCCGCAAACTGTGTCCAAGCCTATAGTGATTCATCCATAATAATTTCTGTATCTTCAATACAATTGCTTAGTGCTCCTCATCTCTTTATTTTTCAGCCCTTTTTAATTCTTGTTCTTGAAGGAAATGTTTAGCTAGTAGTAAAAAATAATCTCCTAGGCCACTGACTGTCATGTTTCATAATTTAGCAATAAAAAACTGAATTGTTAAAACTAAACTCTGGGGGGAAAAAACAGACAAATTATTTTTTGGACTATTGCATAAAAAACTCTTATGCCCCCCATACACACGATCGTAATTTCCGATGGAAAAAGTCAGACTGAATTTTTTCATCAGATATTCCGATCGTGCGTGTGCCCCATCTGAGTTTTTCCTTCAGAAATTCCGACGGACTTAGAAAGAGTTGGAAAAAAAATTTCTATCGTAAATTCTGTTCGTCTGTATGGAACTCGTAGAAAGAAAACATGCATGCTCAGAAACAAGTCAACGCATGCTCGGAAGCATTGAACTTAATTTTTCTTGGCTCGTCGTAGTGTTGTACATCACCGCATTCTTGACGGTCGGAATTTTGTGTGACCGTGTGTATGCAACACAAGTTAGAGCCCAAATTCCATCAGAAAAAAATCCATGGTTTGACGGAATTCCGTTGGAGAAACCTGTCAGAGTTTATTCCGACGGACACCCTGACCGTGTGTACAGGGCATTATTTTCATTTAATCTGTATACTACTATAAGGCCTCATGCACACTGAGCTTTATAAACATTTTCATCCAAAAGGTGTTCACAATTCCACCCTTTTATCAAGCCTGCCTATGGTTTGGTGAAGCCTTCCATTGCATTAAAAGACCAACAGGGAAGTAGGAGTGGCAGAGAGAAGCATAGTCTTATGCCTAGTACAAGATCGGTTTTCCCGACAGTCAAAAGACCGTTGGGAAAAGTGTATCAGAAGATCTGGATCCATATAGGAGGAGACAGCTAAGGGCATACCTTCGATCAATCTTGGGGCAGTCGACGGAGATTGCGACATTGTCTGTCTGAATTTGAGAAGCTATGTCTAAAAGGAGACTCGCTGAGACATTCGCTATCTCTGTTTTATACCCTAGTGAATGAACTAAAAGCTCCACAAGAATTAGGTTATATGCAGGCCTGGGAGAGAGATCTAGGGGTAACCTTTTCAGAGAATCAAAAGAACAAAATATTTGAATTTACCCACAAGGCATCATTAGCATCTAAATACCAGGAGGGGGGGGGTACAAGATTTTAAGTAGGTGGTATAGGACCCCGGTAGTTTTGAATCAGATCTTTCCATTGGTGTCGAACCTTTGTTGGCGTTGTCAAAAAGAAGAGGGCACTTTGTTAAATATCTTTTGGGAGTGTGAAGGAGTAAAAGACTTTTGGAAAATGGTATCAGAGGTAATTGAAGAAATAACTGAAGTAGCTCTCAGAGAATCCGGCGACATATTTGTTTGACATTCCGATTTCATTGGAAAAATATAAAAAATCTTTGGTAAGACATTTGCTCACAACAGCTAAAGCATGTATTCCGGTTCTCTGGAAAAGTAATATCTCACCAAGTAGACCACAATGGTTTGCAAAAATTACTGAAATTCAGCATATGGAAAATCTTACAATGGCCCTAAGGGAACAAGAGGACAAGTTTAGGGAAATCTGGGCCCCCTATATTAGATACAAGGAACAAGGGGAATGGGGTAGGGAGGAGGGGTAGTGGGGAAGAAGGAAAATAAATATATATATATTTTTTGTTTGCTTCTGCTGGTTGGACATAGTTTTGGAGCAGGGGGGGGGGGTGGGTATAACAGGGGGAGACCTCAGGTTACTGACACCTTAAACAGGGAGAGAACACGTTAAGCGTTTAACTAATGGGAAGTAGTAGAAAGGTGAGGTAAACCTCTACTTGTTTTTTGCTTAATTAGGAATAAGAAAATGTTGTTGAGAGAGGTTATTCTCGATTTAAGAAAACCTGAATTCTGGCTGAAATGTATGACGTTTAATTGTGATGTGGTGTTATCCCTGTGTGAGGAAAAAAAAAAAA